>NC_133473.1:17030697-17057979 GCF_025370935.1 Choristoneura fumiferana
GGTAAATTTCAAAGTAATTCCGCACATGAATTTCCAAAAACTCAGAGGTCCGCGCCGGGGTTTGAACCCACGATCCTTTGCTTGAGAGGCGATAGTTCAAACCACTAGGCCACCACGGCTTTTTTTACTATTTTTACATAATACCTACAATTTTTTTTTCTGATTATAAATAATACATGTCGAGTTAAATAAATTGAATGTTTTAAATTAAACAAGAAAGGAGGTAAGTAAGTGTCCTTTTCCGACCAAAATACTATATTGTCAAGTAAATCATAGTGAAATTGAATTGAATGTATATAAAGTATGTACTGATATTATTGAATGATTAAACGAACTTACCTTAAGTGAAGTTCAATCATAATTTTACGAAGCTCGTTGTCAGAGATATTTACAGTGTAGTTTACGTTGCTTGCAACAAACGTCATCACATTTTTGAAGATCCAAGAAAAACGAAACGCAGTGTTCTAGCCGTCCTGTTGCAACACTGCTTGTTCTTCATTAGGTTTGAAGTTCTTCATGAGCAACCCTATATCTGGGGATCAAGTTATTAATGGGGGGGTTGGGAGATTGATCTCTGACAACGAGCTTCGTAAAATTATGATTGAACTTCACTTAAGGTAAGTTCGTTTAATCATTCAATTTTACTCCGCTCGTTGTCAGAGATATTTACAGTGTAGCTGTTTGAAGCAGGGTTGCGAATGAAAAAGTTTGTCAATGTAAAAATGATAAGATATTTATTTCTATTAGTATGACTAATCAACAATAATCATCAATAACACGAAGCAATTCACAATAGTATAATCAACAATCTTTCTTATTTTAATTATAGAAGTTGAGTCGTGTTTAAGTACTTAAATTAATTATTAATTGAGTTACATATAGCAGAGCTAAAGAAAGTGGAATCTTCTATTAGAGGTCTGTTATAAAATCTAGCAAAAGTGCTAGATGAGCTGGTCCAGCCTGCGGTTTTCCGAATTAGCTCTATGCTGATTCCACTCCTCTTAGCCGCAGAAGTAGAGGCGTGTCTGGTGCTATATGCAGTGAACATTGAGGTATCTATTCCTGCTTCTCCTATTGTTGTTTTTATCCAGCGACTTATTGTTTGTACAGAGGCAGGGCGGTATGGTTTTTTAAAGGTAATAATTAATCTGTTTACATTTCCTCTTAAAGGACCAGTGATATTAATATATGATTCTAATATTGTTACAGGGCATATTTCAGTTTTTTCTTGAAAGGATTCCAACAGCAAGGTAGGTTGTGAGACTCCTGGTTTTGAGGTTTTTATAAAGTCTGGTATGTATATCTTTACAGTATTGTTTTGAAATTTTATGTTGTTAATGGTTATGAGAGATAGAGTTTGGATTCTGTGCCCAGTTGTTAAGGCCAGGACTGTAACTAGTTTTTTAGTAAGGCGTTCTAAGCTTATATTGTTGTTTGGGTATGTTAGGTGATTTAGAACTATAGCAGGGTCCCATGTAAAATCATATTTTGGTTTTGGGGGTTTTGATTTAAAAACGCCCTTCATAAGTCTTTTAATAGAGTCATCCCTCCCTATGTCGGGTCCTAGTAATAACGAAAGGGCCGATCTTGCTGAATTAATTGTTCCATATGAAGCACTATTTTGGAACCGTTCAGTTAAAAATTTGAGAACTGAGGTAACTGATTTTTTATATGGGTTGATTGAATATTTGTTGCAGAATTGCCACCATAATTTTAACGCTACATCATACTGTTTGTATGTGTTAGTTGTGAGCGAACTTAGCATGACGTTAACGGAGGCTGCAGGAACGCCTCTTTTTATGTATGCTTCCCCGATAGCAGCCCTGCAGCCAGGGTAAGTTGTTTGTGCAGCGGGTGGTTTTTCCTGAAAGGGGATGATAATAAGTTTTTATCTGGCTCAAAATAAATTAAATCGGCTGATAACAATGTGTGTATTAGAGGAAACCATGGTTGTGAAGGCCAATATGGAAACACTAATATCCCAGTTGCTCTATCATTTTTTATTTTTTGTAAGGTTTTTAGTATTAATGTAAAAGGTGGGAATGCATAGAAAAATGCATTACTCCAGCTGATGGTGAATGCATCTACTGCGAAGGCTTCGGGGTCTCTTTTCCATGATATAAATTTTTTGCATTTTGTATTTATTCTTGATGCAAACAAGTCAATGGATGGGACTCCGAATGTAGTTATTATTATCTGGTATGCGTCTTTTGAAAGTTCCCACTCTATGTTTATTTTCCTTGATTCTGCATCTGCTATGTTGTCCTTGGTATTTACATAAGATGCGTAAATCCAGATATTTCTGGATTCACACCATTTCCAGAGTTGTCTGGTAACATCATTTAGGTGAGGGAATTGGATTCCTCCCATTTTATTGATATAAGCGACTGCGGTAGTGTTGTCTACCCTGAGTAGTACTTCACAATCATGTATGTTACTAGTAAAGCATTGAAGTCCTAACAGTGCTGCTTTTAACTCTAAGTAATTTATATGGTAATTTTTTTCTGTTGCAGACCATGAACCAGAAGCTGTTTCTGTGCCACACACTGCTCCCCATCCACTGTTTGACGCATCTGTGTGAATTTCGATTTTAAAGTTGAATGTTTTAGTTAAGTTATGTTTATTAATGTTGTCGAGCCACCAATCTAATTCTTGGAATATCATTGTCGATAACGACATTTTGTTATCATAGTTTCCATCAGAGTCCAATAAAGCTAAGTATTTTTCTCGTTCTAGTATTTTGGTGTAAAGCCACCCATAAGGGATAGCAGGGCATAAGGAGTTAAGCAGACCTAGGATTTGTGCAAAGTCTCTTATTTTACATGTGGATTTGTTTTTAAATGAGTTTATTTTTTCTCTGATTTTTAACTGTTTCTCTTGTGGCACTGAAAGTGATAAGTTATTGGAGTTTAGTATGAAACCTAAATATTTGCATGATTGCGCTGGTATAAGGTTGCTTTTCTCGAAATTAATGACAAATCCTAAGTCTGTTAAAAGGCTTGTGATTTCTTTTAATTTGATTTCACAGTCTTGTTTGTTTTGGGCAAAGCAGATCCAGTCATCCAGATAGAGTGTTACTAGTGTGCCCTTGTTTCTTAAGTATGTTGTGACAGGTCTAAGTATTTTTGTGAATATAAAAGGTGAGGTGCATAATCCATAAGGTAACACATTAAATTGAATAATTTGTCATTAAAATAAAATCTTAGGTATTTTCTAGACTCTTCGGCTATTGGTAAAGAAAAATAGGCCTCTTTTAAATCGATAGTACCCATGAAGCAATTTTTTGTCATTAACTTGCATGCGGTTCTTATGTCTTCTAGTTTAAAATGTTCTGTATCAATAGATTTGTTTAGTTCTTTCAGATTAAGTATGAATCTAAAGGTTCCATTTGGTTTTGGTCTGAGAAAGATTGGAGATGTATATTGCCCTTTACAGAATGAGCATTCAGATATAGCACCGAGGTTAAGTAGTTTATTAATTTCTAACTCAAAACAATTTTGTTCAGTTAGAGACCATTTTTGTCTAATTGTGTTTTCAGGGGGAACTGGTCTAGCGAATGTGATTTTGTAACCTTGTAGCCAGTCTAATATAACATGATCATCTGTTATTGTAAGCCAATTTTGTATACAGTTTTTTAGTCTACCTGCATGTACCTGGTCTAATAGCGTCGCTGGCTGGCTCTCCGTGATGTTTGTTTCCCCCGAGTTGGTGCAGGGCGGCGAGGTGTCTGGTTGGTAGTAGGACGCCTCGTAGGTCTCTGCCCACCGCGGCCCCTTGGTTGGTTGTCTGGTAATGCGATGGGCCTCTCCAGTTTAAAGGTTTGGATGCTGTTGATGGAGCTTTATTTGCTGTGCCTTGGATTTGTGCGGCTGTTCGTCTGACTGACTGTACAGTTTTGAGCTGATCACTAAGGCCATCCCCGAATAGTAGTTTTCCTGTTTTTGTTTCCTTACAGGCATCTTGTACTATTTTTGTAGCCGAGGAGAGAGCAAAGAATTTCCTTGATTTGCTGTCGTTGCAGTGTATTTCTGCTGCGATTTTTGCAGCATCGCTGATTTGCTCAATCAGTTTTTTGCTGTTAATATTTCCTTTTAGGATGTCTGTTAATGCCATCCCCAGACAGGATAATATTTTTGCTATCATGTTTTGTCTATTAATGATTCTTCGGTCCCTATTGAGGGACAGTTCTGAGAGTGTTGCCCCAATTTCCTTATTAAGGATTGGTGCTACCGCAGCTGGAAAATTTTTTGGTGTGGGATATTTTTTGATTAGAGTCTGTATTTGTTCTTTTGTGAGTCCCTCCGCCATAATTCGCATCCATCTTGTGGCCAGCTCACTTTGTATTGGTTCTCCCTCTTCGACTTTTTCCTCTCCTTCGTTGCCCAGAGCTGCTAGGAATTCTTCGGGGATTTGTTCTATGTTTCCTGAAAATATTTTTAACTTTTTTAGTATAGCAGTTACGATGTTTATTTAGTGGTGACTTATCGTCTATCCGCCAGGTGATAGCGCATTAGTCAGGTAAAATAATGATTGATTATGGCCAAACCTTTTCCTTTTATTTTTGGTGTGGTGTAGTATTGACAAGTTGTCTATCCGCATGTGTTGTGATAGCGCATTCGTCAAGAAAATTGTAAATTTAAACATTCGTACTTAGTATTATGTCAGTTTTGGATTAAAAATTTTATTGTACACACCTTCCGTTGAAGTCCCTTGTTCAGGATTTGCTATACTCGGAGGTGGTTGTGTTGGCGGTAGCGGTTGCGTTGGTTGTTGGCCCGGCGGTGGTGGTGGTAGTGTTATGGGTTCTGGCGACGTAGATCGTTGTGGTGAAGTCGAGGTTTCTTCTTGATGTTCCAATTTTCTTTGTAATCTTCTAATCTTCTTCTTAATATATTCCGGGTCTATTGAATGTCTTTTGGTTTTCCCCATTGTTAAGTATATTAAGTAGTTTATTGTGATTTTTCGTACTTTCCGTTAACTTTGGATCCACTTTATTTCGAGTTGAGAAGAAAAGAAAAAGAAGAAATGGCGCGCGCGAAGTAATTATTTTGTCTATGCTCATTATTGGGTTGTTCGAGTCAAAGTAAAAAAAGATCGTCGACTAGTGTTGTGTAATAAAAAACCAACCCATTTGACGTTTCGCGACCTAACCTCTTTTTGTTATTGTTATAATACAAAGTAAAAACCATTATTTCGCGAAGTGTTTTCTTCAATTATCATTATGGGAAATATGTTCGTCTCGCCACATAATGCATAATATTACATATTTTGTTAATCTATTACTTACCCGGAACTTCACTTGTGCCGAATGTTCGAGCATAATAAGTATTGTTTACATACCGACTCTCCGGCAGATTAATACTTTTTTGTTATTGTAATACTTGGTTCCATCATTATTTATCGTTATAACACTTCTAATCACCATATTTTTGCTTTAAACCATTATTGTTGATTATTTAAAATAAAAACAAGTGACAGCGTTTGACACAAAACACCGTAATGAAGAACAAGCAGTGTTGCCAACAGGACGGCTAGAACACTGCGTTTCGTTTTTCTTGGATCTTCAAAAATGTGATGACGTTTGTTGCAAGCAACGTAAACTACACTGTAAATATCTCTGACAACGAGCGGAGTAAAATGCAATACAGATAGGATCAATACAATTTTACCCAGTGGGTACTTACTTTTTACCATTCTCTAATGGGGTAGGCAGAGCACACGAAACGTTACCGCTTCGGAGCCACTTTTAGCAAATTTAGGTAACATAACTAACAGTTAAAACTATAATATATCATTATGTTCCATAATTATTTACATGACGTCATTGATAAGAAGTATGACAAATCTCGCGTACATGTAAACAAACCTAACCCACGCTCCTGTCAATCTCCGTTGCACAACGAAAATATTCACTTTCATTCATTATGACTCATTGGGTTCACGTGGGTTTTATTGGTAAAACGAGAATATTAATTAATAAGTATAATTCTTTATAACATTCCTCGTCTAAAAATGGTTTTATTAATACGATATCTTACATTAAAAATGCATTTCATTCCATTATTATTTTTTACTCTTTATATTATGTATTTTTTACGTTAAGGTCTGCTATTGCATACCTCAGAAAATTTCTATGTACATATACTTGTGTTTTCTGTACTATGTGTTGATGCGTAATAAAGAGTTATTGTATTGTGTTTTATTTATTGAGATAAAAACTCAAACGTATTTTGGTTTTATTTTCTTTTGACTAGTATATATTTTCTCCCAATCTACTGAAGACATTTGCAATAACTTAATATCTTTAAGTTGCTACGAATTCTCCGACTCCCGTGCTGCAATCAGGGAGGAAATCCCGGATTTAGCGAAACGTGCGCGTTCATCCGCGAACTTGCAAATATTTTACTCCTCATCAGTTGTTTACTTTGCTTGTTCAATTTTTTGAACGTAATTTTAACAGCTTGGTGGAAAAATGTTGGGGATCAACATTAAGGCTGTCGGATCAGTGGTTTTTGATACAAATAGTGCGGTTCTTGGTCGAGTCTTTAACTAATCTCTTGCTTGATTTTTAGAATCAACTTGTTCCGTTTATTGCAAGGTTTTCCTTTAAATTTTAACATAAAATGTGGTTGTTTAAAATTATTGTATTCCGAACTATTTTCATTAATGTACCGTCTGTGTTAGAAAATTAAGTATTTCAAGTTAAATAAAAAACCGATGACTTAAATATATATTTATGTTTAGAATCGTAAATTGTCTTCGTGTATGTTTTGCGAATAGCGAGCAAATATTTTATTATTGTAAGGTGGTGGTACTTATGGAGCCAAAATAAATCTTTCTTTCTTTATTCATGTATTTCTAAAACATTTCAGAAATTTCTCTACACACCTAAAAAAAACTTGAACATTATACTAACATATGTTTCAACAAGGTAATTTAAAATTGATCTAGAATACTTTAGGGATTACTTAAACACCCTGCAAATGTTTTTCGGGTCTCTTTAAATGTGGTTGACGAAAGTTTTCCATAGATTGGTCGATGTTCAAAGTGTACAAAGTAAGAGAAGGCCTGTGCCCAGGAGTGGTACGTATATTATATACTACTATCTACTAGTGGGACTGCTTTATTATATTAGTCTACATAAATTTTCAATTAACTCATTCGATAAATACTTCTGGACGTAGAGCACCATGATATATTATGGTCTTTTGAGTCATAACCATCAAATCGCACTTCTGACTAGAGTCGTCTGCAGCCGAATTAGTCTTAACGCTCACAGCGAATCAATATTTAAACTAATTCTGGTCTAAATCGCTGTCGGCGTGTAAGTCCGCCTCGGGGGACAGATATCCGCGGATGATGGATGTCGATGAATATATTATGCGGCGGTTAATCGATCCCTGGAACTTTGGTAATTGTCTAAGATGGGGATTTGCTAGTCGCATTCTGGGTGGTGTCAGGATTAAGGTGGTGTTTTTATGGGTTTGACGTTTAAATTTGAATAGCTGAGTCCTCAAAGTCGGAAGCTTGAAAGCGGCAGCGTTTGGTTAAATATTACCGAAAGAACAGAATCTAATGAGCACTATAATATTGATTCTGGCAAAAATACCTCCGATATTAATGTGGCACTGCCAAGAGCGCAATCAGCGGTATCGGCAATTTTTGAAAAAATATTCTTTTACAAATATACAATTTTACTCGCAAATGTGATGAAAAACATTGTATGTCGCACGGGCGGTAAGTACTAGAATTACGAACATCGACTCATTAAAGCCCTCAGTCTTCGACTTCGGGCTTCTAATAGACTCTCGTTCGTAATTCCTTATTTACCGTCCCTAAGACACAATGTACTATATTGCATCAATATTCCCCGTCACGTGCCAAGAGACCCAGCACTAAAATCGAAGGTAAACCCAGCGACACACTCAAGGTGCGTTTTCGTTAGATTGATTGTTAAATGTTGGAGCGGCCCGTCACGTGACCCAGTCGATTTCCGGCGCTGGCGCCGTTTCCGGCCCGCTATTCCCGTGTGCACGTAGCCTTATGTCGGCGTGTGTCAGAGTATGCTCTGGACGCGATTTGAAGTGTTTGCGCTACACAAGTTAGTGTGCTTTAGTTTAACAGGTGACGTACGATGTCAAAATTACGTCATTTTAGCACCAAGAACATTATAAAAGTATCGAGTTTATATGAACAAGCAACTGTATGTCCTCGGAGTTAAACACAAAGTATATTTTTATAGGTAATACTTATCGGGACTTAATTAGGAACTATTTATTGCTGAAATTGCCTTGTCGTTTCGACCACATTTCAGCGGCCGTGGTCACGAGTCGACTGAAGTGTAGGGTACCACGTTCGTTTAGGTGCTCGAGTGTTTTGATCTACATACCCGCACTTGGTTTTCTTGTAAATAATGACATTGACACGCAACACACAATATCCCGTAAAGAAATAAATAAATGGTCATCATCATCATCATGTCAGCCGAAAGACGTCCACTGCTGGACATAGGCCTCCCCCAAGGCTCTCCATTCAGACTGGTTTTGAGCTTTCCGCATCCACCGCGATCCCGCGATCTTAACCAAGTCGTCGCTCAATCTTGTTGGAGGTCTACCGACAGCTCGTTTCCCGGTCCGCGGACGCCATTCGAGAACCTTCCGACCCCATCGGCCATCAGTCCTGCGAGCAATGTGCCCCGCCCACTGTCACTTTAGTCTCGCAATTCTTCGGGCTATGTCGGTAACATTAGTTCTACTGCGGATATCATCGTTTCTAATTCTATCCCGCAGAGAAACCCCGAGCATAGCCCTCTCCATAGCCCTCTGAGTGACTTTGAGTTTTCTCATGAGGCCCATCGTTAGCGCCCAAATAAATGGTACTTAAATAATATATAAAACAAAAGTAAAATAAATAAAATATATGAAGTAAAAAAATAGTTCGCGCTCACGTCCCGATAATTATTAGTTACCTAGTTAGAAGTAAGAATCACAAAAGTTTTAAACGTTAAAGCATATTTAAACATACCTTTATTTATAATATCTAAACAAGTCTCTAGAACCTTAGTGAAGATTGTCAACTTTCAATTTTAAATTAAATAGTCGTTCAACTTTTTTTGTAAAAGCAAATAATTTCAGCATTTCAGTTTTTAAACTCCGCGCATTGTTCCGAAGTTGTGCGACGGTGTAATTCGGTTCATTATGAGTTCACCAAGTCTATTTTAACATCTTCAGCCAATGACCTGAAGTCTGCTTCATCATAGCTTATCGTCATTTACAATGTTCGTCAAATTTAAGATTCAAAGCCGCAGATGTGGTGGCAGAGTTGCTAACAGAACTACGAACAGAGCTATGCTCGGAGTTTCTCTACGGAGGGTCACCGATATAGACAAGTTAATTAACTCGTTGACGTGGCAATGGGTAGGCCATAATATAGCACACTCCCCAATAGTTACCATCTTTAATTTTTAACCCCCGACGCAAAAAGAGGGGTGTTATAAGTTTGACCGCTATGTGTGTCTGTGTGTGTGTCTGTCTGCCTGTGGCATCGTAGCTCTTAAACGGGTGAACCGATTAGAATGCGGTTTGTTTTAAATTGAAAGCAAATTTTTAAACGATGGTTCTTAGACATGTTTTATCTAAATCGGTTCAGCCGTTCTTGAGATAATGAACTTTAAAGTCGGGGGTTTCCAACTTTTTGTTGGTTTGGTTAGTTAAAATCGCATACAGTCACATCAATTTAATGAGAAGTCACTATGGTGGCCTAAGGGGCTGTTTCACCATCCATTGATTAGTGTTAACTGGCGGTTAGGTGCGATGCCGTCTCTATTTGTTGAGATCACATCACATTTAACCGTCGGTTAACGCTAATCAATGGATGGTGAAACAGCCCCTAAAAGTTCTATTCCTACGCTTATCAATAATATTACTTTAGTTAAATATTTTAATATCACTTACGTAAAGTTAGCATAGCGTTTGAAATCAGCGCATGACATGAATCTGAAACAAGAAACAACATGTTATCCGTGTACACACGAAACATTTTAAACATTATTAATAATAAAGGTGCGGCCAAACTGCTGCTTAAAAAACGGTGACGTTGCGGAATCGCAGTGACGTGCCGTAAACGTCACGACTTTTGTTCGATTAAGAGTTGAAGTTTACGACACGTTACCTTAATAGTAATCTTTAATTCGGGCAACATGGCTCATACAATAAATGCCTAACCAGACTTACATACATATCTTCATCATTCAGAAAATATGTCTCTCTCTCTGTTTCCTGGTCACGCTTAAACCTTGTAGGTGTATTAATAAAATATATTATTATGTTGTATGTTGAGTTTCTCGTCAGATTGTTTGACATTTATAGGTGCTCATTGACCTAGTCTAATTTGAATAAAAATATGACTTTATAAAAAAACTTGATGATAACTCAGACCAAATAATCCGATTTAGTATGTAAAAATAGGATGATAGAGTACAACTACAAAGAACCGTCAACAAAATTAATGAATTAAAAAACAAATATGTGTATTCAAACAAATTTTTAACTGCCTACAACATTATAATCAAAGTAGAAGAAGGGAGTGAAATTAGAGACGTTGCGCTGTGGTGTGATGCCAAAAGGACTCAGCTCAGCGTGTGCTGTAGCCTTGTAACCAGAGCTGCAGCGCTGATTTTCAGCTGAACCCCGAAATTATGAAATGTAGAGGTATTTAAATATAGTATTTTATGCAACTGTATCGTAATAGGGGTCTTTAAAACACGAGTGTGGGTTTATGAAACGAGGCGTATGCTGCTCATTACCTATGGTTTTTGAACGCATAATTGAGGATTTACTATATGGGTGTAGATAAACATATATTTAAATATATTCGCTATTCTCGCTCTCTCATCTTACACAAACAACATTATCCCAGTGCGCTGACCCCATAAAAAAACAAAAGCCGACACTTGATAAAAGCATTTTAATAAGCGATAGGAAGCAGCCGGCTCTACATCGCACCCAGTAAAGGAACACAATCCATCAGCGAATCCCTCAAACGCTCTCCGCGACCGCAGTAACACACACAAACAGAACAAACAATGCCTACACTACACGTACATTAACAATGCTATACACAACGATCAACTGACGCACACTAATGCCCCACAAGTACAATGCACACACAGCATCATTTGAATGTGTATAATTAAGGTTGGGGCACACTGTAAGGTTTTTGAACTAAGTTTTTAATTGGGCTGTAAAGTTTCGCTGGGAACTTAATGCGATTAGTTCAAGTTTGTGTAATGAATACAATATGATACGCTAGTTGGTGCAACTAATGCAAAACTACGGGTAATGTTGCAAAGTTCAACGGGATCGGTTTTCTATTTTTAGTAAAAACATGTTGGAATATGTAGTAGTTCATTGACAGGCGCTTTTTTAAATGACGAATGAATTAAAATATTTGTCGCTATACCGCGGGAACTATGCATTTTTCCGAGATAAACACTATCCTATGTCCTTCTCCGGGACTCAAACTATTTGTATACCGAATTTCATCTAAATCGTGGTTTAGACGTGATGATGTAACAAACGATTTATAATATTAGTGAGATGTAAGATTAGTGGAATTACGACTCAAAAATCATGCAACTAGGACATCCGAATCAGGCATGTGTTAAAACTGCACATTATGACAAAAGAATTTTAGAAATGTAAAGAAAACTTTGTACTTAACACTTTACTTTTATTTATGTAACCTTTTCGTTTTTCCTTTTTGTACAATAAAGACTTTAAACAAACAAACAAAACTAGTTTCAAAGTGAAAGAGTTCATCATCCGTCGTTTGTCTCACGGTCACATAATTTCAAAGTCAAAGATGCGTAAATTAAGTTGCGCAGCAAAACCTAATGCTTTAATTTTACTCCTCATAAAATTTCCATGTGTAAGTTCCAAAAAAAAACTCCAAAAATAGCCAAATTTACCTAATTACAAAAAATAACGCTACGCGGCACATTTAAAAAAGTCAATGACAGCGGCATATTTTTTTTTTTGTTTTAATCTGCAACCAGTCGCCAGACTATAATCAGATGAGGTGAATAAAGAATGGCGGTATGTAAATTTAGAGACCAGTTCCTCTTGCATTACTTAAATAATGTGGTTACGTTTTAATTTTAGCATTTTGGAGCAATCATGAAGATAGAGGATTGGAGTGATGGCATATAAAAATGAAACTATAAAAAATCTTCTTCCATGTGCACCACGCCTAACCGCGCTCCCTCCAGAGCTTTCTCTTGACCCACATACCGGCGCTGGCAGGGAAAAACTTGCAAATTATCGAATGTGACGAAACTTGGTCCCACTTTAATAATGCACGTTCGTCGGGATTTACGAACCTGTGATTCGGGACCCGAGAGGCTTGTTTCCAATTTATAAAATGTGAGCCAAGTTGGTGGGTTTTTGTTTCGGAGTTTTGTTCATTTTAGTTATAATTGCATATCTGCAGTTGAAACAAGAAGAAATCTAAGATTTTGGGGCTTTGTGAATACGAGAAAAGCTAATATGTAATGAACACTGAGAATCGTGAAAATCGTATCATTGTAGAGGGGAGTAAATACCATTCCGAAGTCAGAGGAGGGCCTCGCTTTAAAATTGTAGGCTCTAGAAATATGACGATACGAGTAGACGAATAGATAAACAAATCACGTTAAAGCACGGGTCACTTTGTTTTTTTATGGAATAGGGGAAAACCAGCAAACGGATCGCCTGATGGCAAGCGATCACCGTCGCCCATGGTCGCAACACCAGAAGAGTCACAAGTGCGTTGCCGGCCCTTTAGGTCGGAGTACGCTTTTTTCTTGAATTCAAGCCTTCAAGATAAAAAGCGTACTCCTACCCAACGGGCCGGCAACATATCTCATCTCTGGCTCACAGCGCCCAGATAGTAAGTAGTACTAGAAATTACTGGCTGTTGGTCTTTTGGGCACCGTGCCATGAGGTGCATAATTATAATTTTTAGGTTATCAAAGTTGATCCAAGTTTTTTGTGCTCCTCTTCGTAAGTTTTTTTAAACAGCTTAAGGTGATTCCTCGTCGATAGATGTGGGAAAACCCTAAGTTACCTTACGTTACCTTAGTTCTGTGAGCTTCGGTGCTAATTCTCCCTAAATACTTTTTTTTTTATTCGACTGGATGGCAAACGAGCAAGTGGGTCTCCTGATGGTAAGAGATCACCACCGCCCATAGACACCTGCAACACCGGGGTATTGCAGATGCGTTGCCAACCTAGAGGCCTAAGATGGGATACCTCAAGTGCCAGTAATTTCACCGGCTGTCTTACTCTCCACGCCGAAACACAACAGTGCAAGCACTGCTGCTTCACGGACGATTAGCGAGCAAGATGGTGGTAGCAATCCGGGCGGACCTTGCACAAGGCACTACTACTACTATTTACTACTACCCACTACTTATTACTTGATACTATTTATTCTCAAGTTTTTCGTATTTAGAAAACAAAAATAGCTTTATTTCAATAAAAACTGGACATCGGACAGGGTCTAAACTTTTATGTAGCACTCAGACTTCACTTATTCCTGGCCCAATTGATGTACTGCTATGCGTATTTACATATATAAAATATGGGTAAAGTAACAAGTGAAGGTATAATATATGCTGGTAAAAGTCCACTTCAATTTGCTGCCTGAGTGCCACGGTTCGGACTGTCAAAGGATACGAAATGTTTTAGTATGTATAATGTAAAACTACCTACGCAAATACTTGACTGAACATCGTTGATATCGATTAAGTATGAAAAAGGTTCCTTGGTTACATTTTAAGATTTATCCAGCAATTAAGTGTATCAGAAATGAAGAGATACGTAGAAGAACAAGGTTCACCAACATAGCCAAACGAACTAGCTCGTTGAAGTGGCAATGGGCAGACCATATAGCACGGAAAACCAGTGGTCGCTGGGGCCGAAAGGTTCTCGAGTGGAGACCGCGGATTGGCAAGCGCAGCGTAGGACGTCCACCAACGACATGGTCCGATAACCTGGTAAAGTCGGTAAGTGTATTCACAGCCCTCCCGAAGATCAATATCTTTTTCAATTAGTCCGAAGAATTGCGAAACTGAAGTGGCAATGGGCGGGGCACATTGACTGATGGCCGATGGGGTCAGAAGGTTCCCGAATAGCGTCCGCGGGTCGGGAGACGAACTGTCGCTAGGTCTGGTTAAGATCGCGGGATCGCAGTGGATGCGGAAAGCACAAGACCGGTTTGAGTGGCGAGCCTTGGAGGAGGCCTATGCCTAGCAGTGGACGTCTTTCGGCTGACTTGATGATCTTTTTCATTTGAAAACGCACTAGCTCGACAATTTAGTTCAATGTTTAAGAATATAGCTACATACAAATTCAACCAATTTCGAGGTTCATGAAGACTAGTTTATGACTAGTTTATTATACTTGTTTCAGCTACAGCAGTCCTGGATTTGCCAATAGGCCGTATAGGCCGTGGTATAGGGGCGGCATCGTCCTAGGGGCGGTAGCGTCCTAGAGGCGGCAGCATCCTAGGGGCATCTAGGAGCAGAAGATTTCAGAGGACGAGAAAATTATAATTTCCGAAAGGTACCTACATGGGGTGGCGGATATAATGTGGCCTACACTCACAAAAAATATTAATCCGGCACTGCTATAGCATCTACTTCTGCGTCCGAATCTGAGAAGCATCAATTATTTACATACCCTAATGAGGCTAATTGTTGGTACAAAAGTAGGTAGGAAGCAATACCATGCATGTCCTCAGTACCGCTCTGCTTTCAGAGCATGACATGAGTGCGTGTGAGCTAACTTTGGGGCTTTAACGTGAGCTTGCCTTTGGAATCCAAAAGCTTAATGGTTACTTGACCTGAAATGTATATTTCAGAATTAAATTACCATTTTTTATGACAGTGGAAGCATTCTACACTTCCACTGAACGTAGATATAGTTAGTGTTTAATTTTGTGAGTAAGGGACCCCATACATCACGGTATTATTATTATTATTATTTTGTATTTTTTATTTAATTGTATACTGTAGTTTTTAAGTATTTTATTTGTAAATATTTTATTTTGAAAAAATGTCATTCTGCCAAGTTTCTTGCGGCGCGTTCTTCTTGGCAATGATAGTCTTTCCGAAAGCGCTGGTAGTTTAAAAAATGACGTGTTAAAGTGCCCATTGCTTATTTACTATTTACTGAATGAATAAATGGTTTGAATTTTGAATTTGAATTTTATAGAAATAGGGTCATACCTAATGTTAGAGTTATGTACCTACCTATAACATATAAAACTTAACTAGAAATGTAATACGATTAAAACCGATATATTTCCGATCAATTCATATGTTTCAGAGTATTCACATCCAGTGATCCATGCTGACCCTTCTTAATATTTATTCAGGCTATAAAGCACAAGTGGTAGATGCTTTACGACAACCCAGTGTATTAGATATGTTGGTTCAAACCAAACACGGTGATATATTTCGATACCTCCTACGTATACTGGTACAAGTGACAAATTTCTGATTTTAGTTTTTTGCATTTTTGTGATTAATATTTCCTTATTTACCTACCACAAAAAATTTGGACGGATATTCCTATTAGTTTTGGAAATAAAGTGACGTATATGAATGCATCTAACACCGTTTTGCTAATCGGTACAACGTATACTGAGGCAACCGACATGCACCACTATACGCGGCACCGATATTGTCGCGGGGCCGGGGAAGTCGAGTGTAACTGGCAGTTGCCTCAGTGTACGCGCTAGCCGTCGCTGCGTGCGGACCGTTTAAACTGTTCTACGAGCACATAATTTGATAGTATATATAAAAAAAACATGTTTTGGTTTGGCAAGACCACAATAGCCGTATTTCTCATAGACAGTCATGGAAACTAAATCCAATGTGAAACCTTTTCGTGATCTATTTCGCTATGATTTCTTTGGCAAATGTATGGGATGTCAACATAACATTGGTAGTACAACGGTTCCACCCCAGTACCAGTACGTGATTCAATTTCCTCGGCTATACCTACATGTACGCGTGCTAGAAATATAACATTGCAGTATTACATTGCATTTTGGTAGTTGAGCATCCCCAAAAAGAAAACAGTAAATTAAAATGAGAACAGTAAATTTCAATATACCTACAGGTTGATAAAAAAAATCCTGTACTATACTGTAACCCATATTAGGGCTACTGATTACTAATACGATATAAGTGGGAAAACATCGAAATTAGAAGTCTTCTTGCGACTCCACTTCCATACAAAACTTTTTTTTTCGAATCACAGTATTTTTCTACTTGGACCATATTAGTAATTAGTAGCCCTAATGTGGTTTAAAGTATAGTACAGGGTTTTAATAACACCCTATACACATTTTTTTATACACACCTAAGAAATGGTACCTGGCTATGTATATGGCGAAAACGGGTAAACCGTATGAAGTTATAGAAGTTTCCCAAGACTCAGAAACAGACACAAAATTTAAATCTATTGTCAAGAAGACATTAATATATAAGGCGTATTATTAAAATTAATGATTATATCATGGATAGGGAAATTTGGAAATAATTCCGATCCGCATTGGCGAGTGCTTACTCCAAATAGCGAATTGAGAACTGTTTTAAATATGTAGTTGTGTTAAATACTTGTGATGTATAGATATCACTAAAATATGATTGTAAATCTGTTTACAAAATATACCTAGGTTTATTGCCAGACTCTTCTCAACAGAGGTTTTTACGAACCGGTGGTAAATTTTTTGACATTCATAAGTGCTTGTTACAATCTAAATTGAATAAAGATATTTTGACTTTGACTCAATATTTCATGTCAAAGCTTGTCTTAAGCAAAGTGCCAATCAGACTCGCGCACGAAGGGTTCCGTACCATCTATACAACTTCATTAGGATTAGCAAAAAAATGGCAAAAAAAAACATTTGTTGTATGGGGGCCCCTTAAATATTTATTCTGATCTATTTTTTGTTATATATATATTATATCGACTACAGTTATACATAATCTGTGAAAATTTCAACTGTCTAACTATCATGGTTCATGAGATACAGCCTGGTGACAGACGGACGGACAGCGAAGTAGTATAAAGTAGTAGGGTTTCCGTTTATACCCTTTGGGTACGGAACCCTGAAGAGGCACAAAAAGCTAAACCGTTATGTGGATACAAATGGGTGCGATGCGATATATGTATCACATGAGGAACCTTTCACAATAAAATATGAGTACACATTTGAACAGGAATACGAATCAATTGAATGTGCTTCCATTAATTTAAAGCACTTAATACAATTACTTTTCTTAATAAAACCATTTATATTTCAAGTGAGGTTTTTTATAAAGGTATATTTCTGTATTTTGTATAGCACGTTTAAAACATTACTAGCGGTATATTGGTACAAGTGGCATGCTAATGTTAGCGTATAATGATGCAAGTGATAAAAACGTTTATAAATCAATAGATGAAGGTAAAAGAGCATCTTTTTATTGTTCATTGCAAGCCATATAAGTATTTCATCTAAAAATTCATATACAATATAAAAATATCGTTAGATCAGTAATCTACGCATTACGCCGTATACTGGAGCAAGTGGTAATTAGCTCAGTATACCGCACAACTACAAGATGTAAAATACGCGTATAGTAGTGTATCTGCCATTTTCTCAAAAACTATAAAAAATTTCAAAATTCCATGAATACAGGTAGAAAGCCAATATTTTCTTTGGAACTAATGCAAAATTTTGAAAAGTTATATCACCAAATGAGAAAGTTACAGGTTTTGAACCTTTGAACAGCTCTCCTGTAAATTTATGATTATGCACTTGTACCAGTATACGTAGGAGGTGTCGATTATTGATCTATACCTTTTACTGCGCATTTTAGAACGGTCGCTGTATTTGACGTGGTTTTGAAAGAGTGACCTCTTTTACATAAATATGACATACCTATTTATTCGAAACTTTCTTTTCTATGACTTCGTCCCAGCGTTTGCTGGTGGACTTTTTCAATTTTTCACAGTGCATTATGATTCGATCTAATTTCAGTCTCTGTGAAGATTTTGGCATATGAGATGTAAACCGGGCGCGTGTTTGGAACCACGACTATCTATTAGAGAAGCCTATAGAAATACTACAAGCCCATTTTAATATAAATTTAATTATGGGCAATTCACACCAATTGACCTAGTAAAGTAATGCTTAGAAAGCTTGTGTTATGGGTACTGCAACGTGAATGGAAGGGATATCGAACTTCGTCGCCGAAAGAAGGTGTGTGAAAGGTCTGAAACAAATAAGAAATATTTTAATTACCTATATATATTGAAGCGAAAATACAGAATACAGCGTTTCCAAAGATCTTGAAGTCGGTTAATGCGTAGTTCTTATTTCAACACTTGGCGGCGTTGCTTTGCACGTAGACAGGTTCAGGTTAACTACCATTCATACTAGATGTCGCTAACATCCAAACGATACTAAAATACTGTTACAGAAAAAATCGGTTTAATTGTTTTATAATTATGTTTGTATGAAATACTTAAAAAATATGTAGTTTAGTAGCCCTAGTTCAAAATAGTTATTATTGCCATCATTGAGATAGAGCAAAAATGATGGAAACACTTTCCTAGTATGAGTACTTTCTTGGGAACATCTAAATATTTCGGATTTAGCTTGTTCCGGTTTACAAAATTGCACATTTCAAATTACTACTTAAAATACGAAAATTATGAATACCAATGTCAACATAAAAAAATTGTTTGTTTTCCGACATTCATAGCTCCGCAGAAACAAAATCTGAAATTTCAGTGGCAGCAGAAATTTAACATTTACAGGAATAAAACTTCTGTTTAATAGTCGATGTAAGTACATCTTAAAAATTTGGGTGTTGCTATAATTAAAACTGCGACCTTAAGAGAAACGACCTGTTAGAAATAATTCTTATCCTGATAGTGGTTAGATTAGTCTGTTGCTGCGTGCGTCCCCAACAAAAGAAAATAGATTGGTCCAATGTGTTGATATATATTTGTTAGATTGCTTTATAAGCTCGAAGGTCACACCGCATTGGATACAATAAATGTTTAGGCCATGCGACTGTGCCAAGGGGCTCCACATGGGCTCCACGGATCGTTATAGAGAAGTTATTAAAATCCCAGTAATATCATAAATGTGAAAGTTTGTTAGTCTGTTTGTTTGTTTGTTACTTCATCACGTCTAAATCGCTGAATCTATTTAGATGAAATTCGGCAGAATTCGGTTATCGCTATCCCGCGCGAACTAGGTATGTATGTAGGTAATTTTCCGGGATAAAACTATTCTCTGTCCATCCCCGGGATTTAAACTACTATCTATCTGTATCCTCCTGAGTCCTTGCGTACTTTATAAAGGACCAATGAACACTAAGAATAACGCCCGAATGTACTTTATAAAGTACATATTGTTCATTGAATAAAGAATTCTAATAACTTTGAAATAATATCCAAAATAACAAAGCAGGTCTAGGTCTTAAGCACTAAGTTTGTTAAAAAATGTCAGGACTCAGAAGGGTATACAGAATTTCATCTCAATCGTTCTGCGGTTTAGACGTGATGAAGTAGAAGTACCTAACAATCAAAAAACAAACAGACTTACAAACTTTCGCATTTATAATATTAGTGGGGATGGGATGCGGCAAATACTACTATTTGACCAATTTGTCGGTGTGGTTATTATGTACAGTAGGTACACCTACCTAAGTATGCCAAAGTATAACTTTGTAGTCAGTAGGTACCTACAGTCAAGGAATTTAATTCATGAGCCACCATGGAACCTTTTCAAAGGAAAAGTCATTACGACTTTCCTTGATAATTAATGCAATCACTATGACGTTTACTGGTGAAATGGTTCCATGGTGGCCAATGAATTAAACTCTTGACCGTACTAAGAATATCAAGCCAAATCGCGGAAAGACAGTCAAACCGACGATCGGACGGACATAGCGAAACTATAACTGGATTAGTTTGTAGCCATTTTGACTAAGGAACTAAAAAATAATCTTTTCACCTCAGCACCTCAAACAGGCAGGTTTTGCTATGAGAAATCAGTGAGCAAAATCGCATTCTACCTACGTATTTCTAATCGTATTTACCTACTGGTCAATTTTTCGTTCCGAATTCAAAACCCTCTCTACTTACCGCTTTTTGAAAAATGTGTGGCATTCTTAACTTTCTGGTGACTTTTTAAAGATGTAATCGCGAATGTACGTATCATTTTGAGTACTTAAAGGTTTTAAAATGTGATTATTATTATTTGTTTCTAAACAGGTAGGTATATATGTGGTTTTATTCTTATGTACATTTAAATTATGTTCCCGCTGCTGAGGTGAAAACTTGTATATGTCACACGAGACCAAAGTTTTTTGCATCTCGTGTGTTTGAATCCTTGCTACTCTCAGGATTCTTACCTAGAATCACTCGCTACGCTCGTGATTCAACTATACAATCTCGCTTACTCGGGATTCTAAATCAACACTCGCAACGAAATCAACTTCGCTCTCTTGTTGCACAAATAACTTTTTTTTTTTACTTTTATCGTATCGCTTTTTTAAGTTTAACTACGTGCTTTATGAATTGTTCCTTGATTAAGATTCGTCATTCGTACCTGTGTCTGTAGGTACCTAAGTATACCTATATCACCTTATCGTGAAACTAGGTTTAAAGTGATGAACGACCGTACAACGGCTAACCGATAGTGTCTTTTCCAACCTCGACATTGGCGGAATCATCGATAGTATCGATGGAGCTATACTTTTAAGAATTGAATTGAAAAAAAAGTGATGAAGGAACACTGTTCTGATTGCCTGACTGGACTACGACCTATCGCTAACGATACCTAATTATAATGGAATATGCGCTCGTTTTCAATTATCAATTCACCTCTTCAATTTGTATATTGAAAACAAGTTATAATTATCTGCATACATTCGTACGAAATTTAAATTTCCGAGAATTATATTTACGGAGATAGGGCCACTTTGAAGAGAAAATATAAAGCCCTATTATTTCCCTATCCCACGTGAACTTCGAAAAATCCTTTCTCTGTGCTTTTCTATGATCCTCAAGTTATACATATGTCCGATATCACAAGCCTCTATGTATATTGTATAACTGTCTCTATAGCTTCAGTGGTTTATGCTGTGCGTCGTCTGACAATTAGTCAATCAGGCTGTCACGTACATACATACATAAAATCACGCCTCTTTCCCAACGGGCTAGGCAGAGACTACATCCTTCTACTTGCTACGATTCTGGCATACAACTCTCGCTTCCTCTACATTCATCAATCTTTTCATGCATGCACGTCGGTTAGAGTACTCCTGACCCGACCTTTCAGGCAGTCACGTTATTCTTTCTTTTAGGTAACCAACCAACAATTTGGCGATAAAATAAGTTCTATAACCGCCGTTTATTAGTTCTATTAAAATCCTATAGCTCTAGCACGACCTAAAAATTAGCCATATAGCACGCTGTAACTCTCTTATAGTCCGATTTTGGCAAAGACGTGATCACTTAGAGGCTCTTGAGTAGCTGGAATTAACTCCAATAGTGATATACAAGTGGTATAATAGTACCACAGCAGCTAATAATAAAGAGTCAAACCTGTGGAATGTTTTTTATAATTATCACTTAAAGCCTTACAAAAAGCTACAGTGATGAAAACAAACTCTTTTCGTGATAGTGTACTCTTTTGTATGCAATTTTATAGAAATATTTGTATCTGGAAATTAACATGTGCCATTAATAACAAAACGCGAGTGCAAAACGGTAAATGCGAGATTTTAATATCAATTATTTTTATGTAGATACGTGAAAAACTATTGAAGTTGTAAGTTTTCTGTTATTATATATGATATTTTACATCTCAATTTTCAAGCGCCTTAGAAATTTGAAATACTACGGTCCAGTTTTTTTCTAATAGTTAATTTAACGGGTTAGGTTTGCAAATGGGAGTACTAAAGTCACTAGATTTTATACTTTTGACTGTATTGACAGTAAATTAAACTTAATTTCCATTATATGTCTGGCATTTTAAAGTTATTATTTGTAAACAAAAATGGCGTTATTATCTGTTACTCTTAATCGGTCCGATATCTCTATTGCATCGATCATATGGATATAGCAGCGATTTTAAACACTTAAAGTGATTATTAACACTTTCAATAGAGTTTAGTTCTGTATAAGTTAAAAAAGATGTATCAAAACCTAGTTTCCAACTTTGAGCTTCAAGTAATCATGTTAAACAGCTTTTGGTGATATAATAGGGCCTCTTACATTAAACATCTTAAACGGGCTTAAAAAGTAAGTAACGAGCTTAAAAACTTGAAACTCAAAAAGCTATATCTTCAATTTCTTTTATAGCACCATAAACGCTAAAACAGCTACACAGAGTTTCAACGGGGTACCCTAACTCCGTTATATCACTCTCTCAAGTCTCTCATTGGGAGCTATTAGAATTGCCATTATAACCATTGTATAGCTTTAGGATTTTCCTACGGCTTATTTAACACTATAGGCGACATTTAGCACTAGAAGGTAAACATAACACTCTTACAGAGCGACAGCTTTAAGATGCGTTAGTAGACACTCCAAAAGAGCATTCAGTGATAAAATCACCCTATAGCTGCAACTACAATCTATAACGTGATAACTTATAGCACCACTTTACAGCTTCGAGCTTTTTTTTTCTAATTTCTATTAAATCACTTTACTATCGTCAGTTGACTAATGTATTCAATTAGCTCCATAGGTTCGCTAAAAACTATTACTATAGATCTTATAAAGCTATTATAAGACTTAAAGCTGCTATAAGCTCAATATTTATCGCCCAATTGTTTGTTGGCTACATGATAGAACAGGAAATACGCAAATACGAAATACGCAAACTGCACGCTGGCTCAGCGTTAGCTAACTTATATGACATTATACCACAGTGCATCTCCGTTGCCAAATCAGTGCCACATACTACCATGCATTTTGTCCGCGGTACCTATCCTGAGACAGACAGGGATGACAATAATATTGATCGCTTGCGGCGGCTAGGACAGCTTCTTTATCCTGCACGTTTTACATAAAATGCAACGTTATTAGTTTTCAACTGAGCGCCGTCGAGCATTTTATTAACATTAATTTACATCAATTACTATCTGTTTAACATTTCTAGTCGCAGGGGTTATTTCCTGAGGTAGTTATAGCGTGATCTTTTCAACTCGTTGCCAACCGGCAAATTTCTGCCTACCTATATTAAATCATCTTGACCCGAATTACTCACGCCTTAAATCGAGTTTAGCTCGACATGTTCTGCGTTACTTTGTAAAACCCGAGTTGAAAAATATAAAAAAATATATGGCTCTAGATTTCCACTACCAAAGACATACGAGTTACCCCAGTTTAGACCGTGGCCCATTTCAGGACGCCACAAGTTACAATTTACAAGCGCTAATCTCTTTTAAATGCCTACTTATTGCTAAACTACCTACTGCTAAACGAAGACTACCGGTCATAAATTATGTAACTTGTAGCTTCGTGAAATACGGCACTGCAAGAAAAATCGTACAAGTTGCATTACATTGCGGCGCTCAATTGAAAACTACAAACAAACTCGTTGGCTTTACAGCTTGCCAAAATATTCCAACTTGCACGGTTTTTCTTGCAGGGCCCTATTTAACCACGCTAACAGGTGCGACTACAACTATCCTAGAGAGCCATTTTGAAAATACGCGTAGGTATTTTCAAAATGGCACCTATGTTAACCACAAAACAAAACACATACGAGTACAATCGTATCGCAAACCTGACACAGCTTTAATCTCATGTCAAGAAGATGTCAAGATTTACAGACAAATTTACAAATAAATGTCGACTACGAAAAATAATTCTTGTTTTACAACATAATTATCATTAAATTTAGATACAAACATTAGATTGTCACTCAAAATATGTCACTGACAATTGTCACGTTTATGAAATAGGTAGGGGTCTATAGTTATGTACCGGGCTATAGTTATGTTTCCAATCTGCGTGTCTCAATTAAAATTATTAAAAATTTTGAATTTGTGCGTGTAATTTGTGTAGGTATTTGTCGAAAGTCAAGATACAGAAAATCCCTTTAATTGTAACTAAAAGTACTTACCTAAGTCCAGAATCAAAATGTACTTGTTTATGGGTTTCGATGTTTATGCTTATAATTAGGCGCGTCAATCTCAATCACATAGTTGAATTCCACGTCTCGGTTCCGCTCCCGTTGCAATTCGATAATTAGACGTGAATTTTGACTCATGCGATCGATCGATTCTGCGAGTACCTACTCTTGTTCGCTTCGTTACGCAACAGTGGAAGCGAACCCTTAAGATACCAGGAAAATAGTTCTAAGCAGAAAAGGCCTTACCAAAAAAACCGGACAAGTGCGAGTCGAACTAGCCTGGAGAAATATCCGTATGAAAAATGTATTTGATTTTTTTTAATTGTGCCACGTATTCAAACAACACAATTTCTTATTAATTTTGCCGTATTGATACAGATAGATTGACTATGTATAGATTTTTTTAAAAAAAATTTTTGCCCTGATAGTTTCCGAGATTTGGGGACTGGTTAAATTAGCGCCTATGTTTATTTAACTCGTTATGTAACTGTTTATTTTGAACTTATAAAAAATATATATTTGCTCACAAGATAGATTATACGATATAGTTTGCATTATTTTAAAATTTTCTAATTTAACCACAAAAGTCGCCCTCACGTTAAAAAATTGTTTAAATTTGCGTTTCTCGTCTATCCTTATAGTATGGGATCGTTGGATAGTTCTTTCAAAAACATAATTACTTTTATTTTTATTTATTAACTTATTTAGTTTGTTAAGACTATTTTGAATTCAGGGTGCCGTTGCAAATTATTAACCTTTAAAATGCTAATTTTTGTCACAGACAAGTGTCCTCCCTCTCCACAAGCTAACTGCTGCCTTGAAAAATCTGATAAAAATATGATGGTGATATACGTATACCTAAGGTAACGGCGCCTATTACCGTGGGTACTTAAGGAAGTTTTCAAATGAGTCAAAAATAAGGGTATCAAAGCTCCTTAACAAGGAGAATTTTTTTTTTATTTAAGAGCGTTTATTGAACTTTCAGTGTTTTAACTTTTTGGGCTCGTTTTAGTTATTAGTATTTGAAAAATAATTATTGAAATCAAAATACCCAATCTTCTATTACCGTGGTAATGGACAGGCTGTGATTCCATTACCCGAATTGAGCTTCTATTATCGAGGGTATAAAAAAACGGCAATTTTCTACCATCGGTAAAAGGAACCCGACACATGTTTTGGAACTTAATACCGAGGGATAAAAAAGGGTAATGGCTTTGGTTCTGTATAATATATTGTACATCAAATATTTTTTGAGAAAATTTAAATAAAAAACTAAAGTATGATTCGAATAGTGTATACAGCCCATTGTATTTTATTATGCTCATGCCACCAGTTTATAGTTTGATGTATGCATGATGAGTAAAAGTCACAACTTTATCAAAAAATCTGCACTTACGGTACCCTAAATGTGAATTATTTTAACAGAAAAATAAAATGTCACTCGGTAATAGGATTCTTTAAGACCCTATTACCGACAAAGACAATTGAATGGGTCGGTAATAGATTCCCAACATTCTATTACCGAGGGTTATGCGATCATACCATCGTTAATTGGCTTATTTGGAGTATTTGCAAAATCTAATTCCGACCTATAAAAACTATACGATAGAGTTGTGTTTGAATTACAAATCAAATATACTTATTACATCCTTGCATATAACCAAAATTACATAACTGGTAAGTAAATATAAAATTTCATCGCAATATTTAAACAACTTGGCAAAATAACGGTTTCTATAGAAACTACAAATTCAGTATTAAAGTTTTTGCTAAAAATTAAGAGTTTGTTAATACTTTTCATACCACGGAAATAGTTTTTTAAAAGCGGTGAATAGATCAAGATTGGAATAACTGTAACAAATTATATAAACGATAATTTAACCAAAATAAAGCTTGAGAACCAAAACTACCACTTTAACTATTACCGTGATATACCACGGTATTACAATCAACAGTTAAAATGGCGCCTATCGCCGCTGTATTTTATTTTCCATTTTAATCGTATTTCCGGCCCAAAATGTACAAAAAGTATTCAGAACTATTAAAAAAAACTATAAAAAGCAATTTAAAAACCATAACATTATTTCAATTACCATACATATTTTGTAAAACACTAAATAAGATTTCGAGTCTGCTTGTATGTGGTGTCACGCGTTAGTATGGCAAATCTCTCGTCGTGCATTTCGAATCGTGCGATTTCGGAAAATCACGAATGCGAGATGATTTTGATTCATTCAACATACACTAGCGCTAATAGATACGTGAGTCGACTAAATAAGCTTTTCTTGTAAATATATTTTTTTAAGAAATCTATGGGTTTGGTTATAAAATGCGTATTTTAAATTGCCGCGGTGATGGCCGTCGATTTCGATACCCCCGTAATAGGCGCCGTTACCTTATAACGAATTCAAAAGAAAACTATCATAGCACAGCCATGTGAGCTTTACAAGTTAACAAGTAATAGTCGATCATAACATAATATTGAATATTTGCCTTATTTAGGTACGGAACATTTGCCCGTTTTTTTTGTTTTGAGGAACGAAGCTCTAAGAATATTTCAAAAATTGTACAAATTTAAATTTATATACGAGTTCGGTTGGGACGATTCCTTTTCCCTGGGTAATAACGGCTATGGAAAAAACAAAATCATAACAAAAATGTTAGAAAAAAACAGTCAATTGGCACCAAAGAAAGTGGGTCTGTGAGAACAGCACAACACAAGGAGTTTCTGCACAATGTTAATGGCAATAAAAGCTCTCGCTGTAATTTGTGCCATTGTACGCTGTTACTCGTACATATACATACATATACATGCGTAGCAACATTCTTTTGTCGCGTTGTGTATTAATAATCTCCACAATACATGCATAGCAACAAAAGATAATTAGATAAAAGTAATTTATGTTATTGTTTTTAGTACGTGTTATAAATGGCTTTAAATGGGGTTTACGGGCACACTTCCGGAAGTTCTAAATTCTAATTACTCGAGGGGTGATTTCTGAATTTCGTATGTTCAAAAGATTTTTCACTCCTCATGCTCTAATAGTACATACGTCAGTCAATAAAAGCCTCACGGAGCAAGAA
>NC_133473.1:17061028-17195139 GCF_025370935.1 Choristoneura fumiferana
AAGGTCTTTAAGTCTTTCAACTTTGCCTCTGGTATTGGTTTTCCTGTAGGCCAAAGAGGCTCCATTATTTCTTTTGAAATAGCTGGTTGCCTCACGCGACCAATTTTTTTAATGTCTAATTCCTTAAAATCTTCATAAAAGTTCGACCGCATGTAAATCTTGTACATTTCACCTTTTTTTAGTTCAATTTCTTTAGTACTTAACCATGACACTTTATCCCCATCAATAGTTTTTTTTCTGTTTGTGATGCTTTTCTCTAATTTTAGAGACGATAAAAAGTCGTTTGGTTCATGCGGTGAACTATCATGGGCTTATTTTTTTGCATGTCTTCATAATACTCATATAATCTTCTGGTGTATATATTCTTTGTTGCCGTTTAAAACCACCTTCAATTTTGCCAAAATCCCTATCATTGGGGAGAAAGCTGTGTCCCGATTCAAGAAATCTCATATTAATCTGTACCAAAGTTGGGTGGTCATTTAAGACGGCTTTGAGCATTAATACTAGTTTAATATTGCGATTTTGACCACCAAAAGGATCGCTCCATAAAATAAGACGTGTCACATTATTATCCAGTCTTTCTAATATATGTTTTATAAGGCACGAGCCCACTTCTTGGGCTCCTCGACCAGCCTCTCCTTCTACCCATACATTGCAATGGGCGTCATCATTGCTCCCAGTGTGTATACCAAGATTGTACACCCAGAGTTGTCTTTTGTAAAAGACTATATTTGTGGGTATACGCGGTAATGGCAGCGTTTTTTCGAGGTCGAAGGTAATTGTTTCAACCGAGGGATCATCTTTAGCAAGCTGCATATCAGCTTTCATTTGACTTTGCAAAGTTTCTGCAATTTCTTGATGCGATCTCCACTTCTGGTCGATTTCGACTTTCTCTTCATCCGATGCAGACATCATTTTGCTTTGAAAGTGGTCACATTTATTGCATGTGTCTTTCTTTAGAGGCTTGGTACGTAGATTAAACTTCGTCAAATATACTTTGTGGACTTTCGAACGGGACAGTACTCTCATAGAAGCCGTCTTAGCTGCTTCTGTATATAAATCGTAAATTTTAGACTGTGTCATGTCTGCTCTTAGAAACTTAACCCCATCACATTTTTCTCGACGATAGTGGGAGATATATGTTGGTAATGTTTTTATGAAATTTATCACAAACTGCTCACATTCACGTGGTACTTTATTGAGTCCACTTTGTAAGCCCCGTCTATCTACAACGCAGTCTTGTGAACGCATCTTGCAAAGCGAAGTGTTTATTCTTTTTGGGGAAGTTTGTAAAGTTTTAACAAACATGTCTCGACAAACTAAAATTCTGTCCAGAGAGTATTCACGCGAGAAATATTTCTTTTTCGAAACGTTGCTTATATTTTCAGTAGCTATGTAATGACGCTTGACGGGTTTTTCTTGTACTAATGCCCTTAAAACATATTCTGTGCATCATAGGAACCTAAGGAGTAAAACTTTTTAAAAAACAGATTCCTCAGGAGTACCACAGTTTTTACGTCAATCTCGATGCAGACAAACATATTGAAGATGACCTGGAAGGCTTTTCTGGTGAACTTGACTTCGAGTTGGAAGAAAATTATTTCGATAACTGAGATTCTGTTTTATATTCTTTTCATGTTTTGAAATGTATGATTATTCACAAAAGTTTTTATTTTTTCTAGAACTTTTTAATGGTAAAAAAAAACTGAGATTCTGTTTTATATTCTTTTAGTAAATGAGTGATGTTTTGAAATGTATTATTATTCACAATTTTTTTATTTTTTCTAGAACTTTTTAATGGTAAAAAAGATTTCCTGTAAGTATAAGCATTTATTTTCAATAAAGTAAAATGAAATAACATATGTATATTTTATTATATTATTTACAATTTTAATTTCTATTAAATCAAATAGGAACCAACCACACATGAGCATTTTTGCAAAAAAGATCCATTGACTTTTTGAAGAAAAACGTCCCTAAATATTATTATTTTCGGAACACGAGTATTAGACAACAAAAAACTTACCGTTGTCTAAAATTTTGCATTCAAACTTTTTTTGGGATGTTTATAGAAAATTTTGTTCGCATGTTTTAAACAAAACCGATTTTCTCAAAACTAGCCACGTGTGGGTTGGATCCTGTTTGCATAAATAGGTCCATTTGAAACCTAGTCGTGTAAATAGTTGGATAAATTGTAATGATTTTAAAATTGTTAATAATGTCCCAGCTAAAATGTATGTACACCTGAAAAGGTAGGGTCTGGTGATACTCTATTTTCATGTATTATAATCTGCAAATGTAACCCATGTCCCACATACATCGAATAAAATTATTATTATTATTATTATTATTATTATAATTCCGTGTTTTTTTTTAGAATTAGAAATATTGGCCAGCGGTAACGTTCAATTTCAAAAATTTACTACATTTTATGTCTATCAATATCTTCTTTTACGACATTTTGAGTGAAATTGAGTTAACTTTGCTCTCTTTGCGTGAGAGCTGAAAAGAGGAAAATTGTTTTAGGGTCTAGTCCTCGACCTGAGTAGGTAGTGCCATTATTAGATTATGTTCAGTTTCCGCTAGCAATAAAAATATGTACTCAATTCCTGCCTAAGGAAGCGTTCATATATTATAAAAAATGCTTTGAGCATATTTTTATACCGACAAGCGCTCATCATCTATATATGAACATCGGTGATACACGAACAATAGCTGCGTTACTTTATATCCATTTACTAAATACAAGAACCTTAATTGCAAGCACATAATATTTTTTATTAGAGAACATAAGATCAAGACAAGATGTGCTGTAAGTTGACTACGGGGAAATGTAGTAAATATAATACCAAGTTAATAAAATACGAAGAAAGATAATATACCATGAAGGAAAACTTACAACATTTCTCTAGTGTATAAACAGCCTGATAATAGGGCTGACTCAGTTATCTCGAGGGAAACATAGTACGTGCGCGTTTGCGTTTATTTTATCATCGATGTCGTCAAAATTCTGAACAGCGAAAAGCACTCAAATAATATGACAAGCGGAGCCGCCGACAAAACACAAGTTATCGCAATAACATTCCAGTAACGACAGACTTAAAAAATATAAAAAGCTCTCGAGACGCTTACAAAGTTGTCGCAGTTTTACGAGCTTTTCGATAAAGACATTATTATATTTGTATCATACTTAGGCATCGAACGGAGGACCGTAAAAGAGGAGTCATTTTGCGAGACAATCCAGTACTGTTATTGGCTTTTTATTCGCGTTCAAGAAAATTAGATAATTTTCTACGTAAACTATTGGTAAAGCCTGACCAGAAATATATGACTACTCGCCATGTTGCGGAATTTCATTGGAACTAATTTCTTACACTGGCAATAATTTTAATGATTGTCAGTGTCACTATAAATGGCGGTTTCTTTGAACAATAACAAAAATGCCCCAAACGATTCGTAGTCCACAACGGATCATTGTAAATAATGTTCTATTGCTACGACAACCATCTACCAGCGCAGCGCTACTTACGTGGCTGCAAAAGTGTATAACACATTGCCTGTAGAAATTAAGTCACTCAAATACACAAAATTTTTGGCAGCTCTGAAAAAGTTTGTTATCGAGTTATGTCCCTATAGCTTAAATGAATATTATAATTTTAACTGTTAGTTATTAAGTGAAATGTATCTAGCTACACCCACTGGGTAAAATTATATTGATTCTACCTGTATTGCATAACATCAGCATGTACCTTATACATATAATTTATGGCTTTATTAAATAAATAAAATAAATGTTTAAATAAACTACTGAAAAAAAAACGCTTGGGGAATGAAACTATTTCACTACAAAACCTTTCCAAATTAACATCAGAGCTAACAGGTAAACGTTGTACACAAGTCAAGATGTCATTATTCCGACTATACTGAACTATTGCCATATAAATAAGAACAATAGCGCCCTCTTGGCAATAGTCATATATTTTTGGTTTACCTTTAAGTATTACATTATTTAATTTACTTACTTTGGCTATATATGTAGGTACTCTTAATAAAATGCAATACTTATATACCTTGACGTTAAGAACAGATTGTTAATATTCATAATATTGACAGGGTCTACATGATTACAATGTAGATATTTTCCGGATACAGAAAAAAAGACAAGTAATAAATATTTAACTTATTCATGAAAAATAAAAAGTCCCTATCTTTAGTATTTCGCTTATACGGGACTATCTCGAAGGAAGCGATCCGCGGTACCGGCCCTCAAACCCCGGCCAAGTTCCGCGGCCCACAACCTTGCAATTCTAAAGACCCTTCTAATTATTACAACAGAAGTGTTTCTTTGACGTTGAAGATGCTTAATTTGGTTAATATTCGATACAACTGTGTTTCAGTTTTTTGAACAGTATTGTAAAGATTTTTTCTGAAATTTGTGAAGCTGGTAGGACAGTATTGTTAACTGTGTAGGTACATAATAATGTTATCCAAATCATTAATGAAGAGATACAAAGTAAAGGTGAAAAGCTAAGAAATAGATAGTTCGTTACTTCGAGGTCGACAAAACCCACCTTGATGCTATATTTCTGTGCTTGGTTTATCAGTCAATTAATCACATCTTTGTTTTGTACAGTCAGTTACAAAAATATTGATTCGGCAAAAGTTACAAAAATATGTACACACAACTTTATTGACTTTACATTAAGGTCGTACCATGTATACATCTTTTTGTAACTTTGGGCGTATCGATGTCTTTGTAGTTAGACTGTACGTCCTTAGGAAAGTTGATATTATCGTGAATTTTCCCGGGTTGTATTAAATTATGTCTGTGAAAATAAAGTCGCACTCAATTAAAACTTTAGTTGTAGTTAACAATATTATTAATATTACTCGGTAAGGTAATCATAATAAATTACAAACTCTTAAGCCTTGCTGTAACTAGAATGAAGAGCCGTTAGGAGTATTTCTATACTTAACGAAAAGGACATTTTTATGTAAACAAATGAAGGAAACGGCCCTTTGACGTTTCATGAAAGTATTTTTAAACTTCAAAGACATTTTACGGACGGCGCAGAATTGGTCAATTGTTTTATTTTTATTCGTCATGTTAAGAATTTCACGTTAGCTTGGCTTGTGTTTTTGGCTGGTAGCTTGTTTATATCTATTCTTATTGTTTTAATTGCGCTATTATTTCGTCCGTCGGGATTCATGGTCGTGAATATAATATCTTTAATCATTATTATACTAATTATAGTATCGTGTTTACTTTGTAAATTATAGACAAACAATACTATTAAAGTCTCTATTAAATCTGTTTATATTTGGACGTTTCGTAATTATTTCTTCTTCAATTACAAATTGGCAGAAATGTTTTTTTCTATACCTATAAATAAGTAATTGCTTGATACTAACAGTAATAATACAATAATAATGAATAATAATACATTCTTTGACATAAATTTAATGTCATACATAATAGAAAACAAAAATTCAAATTCTCCCCTCTTTGTTGTATATAACTAAATTGTCTGCATTCTAAAACACCACCGTGAAGACTTGTGTTTGCAGCTTAGCGAATAATACTATACATCATGCGGCACAGTTGGACGAACTTAGCGGTCGCAGCTCCAGACTGTCGGGAACTAGGTTCGCTAACTTTAATTAAAGCTCTAATCGCTTTCATTAGTGGACAGCTGATAACGAGGCTCCGTGGCGGGTTCGTTTGTTCCACCCCCAGCCAGTAGTTATCAGGATTTACTGGATCAGCAGTGATTAAAAGTAATGAAACTTGGTCAGCGCAACCACAAAGTTTGTTGTCCGTAGCTATTAACCTGACTCACAGATTTACAAGTTCATTAGGTGGCTCTAATTGAACAGAAAATACTTACTTACTATCATATTCATAAAAGATACTTAGTCGTTATAGTAAAATTCAATAGCAAACATTAAAGTGACCAATAAGGACAGCCCAAAGTAAAGTAGGAAACTTAACGAGCGTCTATGTAAACGAGAAATATCGGGAACGGTTGTTTATGTGGCAATATAGCCTGGAGGAAAACACGAGGAATCTGAGTAGTTGCATAGCATAGATCTCATGTTATTTCGGTGATGGTGTCAAAACGACACTGCTCTAAAAATGTCTGTAACGAAAGCGGCTAGCTAAGGGGTGCGGGGCGAAAGTATGCGCGGGCGCTTAGGAGATCCGACAGAGGGGAGGGGCGGGGAGGAGGGCGCGCCCACGCACTGCCCGCCGCGTCTTGCCGCCCGCCTCGCACCAGTCAGCAGCTGTGGCTCGTGTTGGCTGAACCATCTGTAGGGCCATCCTCTTTTTTCTTACCGTAGGTGAGTTCTGGTGACGTTTGATATCTGTACTAACTGATCGCGACGGCAAAACGAAGTGCATTAATGGAAGTGAAGTGATCTATCAACGCCGTGGTGTAGTGGAGCGTGCGTGATGCATCGCTTCTGCAGTGTGTGACCCTGAGTCTTTCGTTGCTCGGGCTACCCGCGGTGCTTGTTTGCGGGAAACTGCGCTAAGCGTGATTGAAAAGAAAACTGCCTTTACTAAAACTAACTTCAAATTAAATTTTAAAAGTGTCTGAAGTATCTAAAATCTAAGTACCTATATAAATTTAATGTGGTTGCGTTACCTGCCTTAAAAATTTACGTCTAAAATAATCTTTAGCTTTAGTTGTCCCACGCGCCTACATTTTCTTAGTCTGTATTTTACGAATTGCAGACATAAACTAGCTTTTACACCGTAATTGTAGTTAATTATAAGTTTACGACACAATTAAACATACATAGCTAACGATATCTGATTACATTTTGAAATCCGTGAAACCGAAGTCGCGCGGCGTGCCACCAAATTTGGATTGGCGGGAATGCGAGCCAACCTATTTCCGTCGCCCGCGCCGGCGAGCCCCGACGACGCCCGAGCGCCGCCGAACTTGCCCGAGCTCGCCCGAGGCTAATAATGGAATTTTCTTTCAGCAACAGTTTATTCGGAAAATAGGCGACTTTGTGACGTAGACCAGAATAGTATCACGTGACCTAAATTCCGATCATTGTGGTATCCTGAAAGAGTAAATAATCACCTAATGTTCTACTTTTTTCATGGTGTTTCGAAATATTGCGAGTAAATTAAATTTTTAATCAACATTTTAAAGAGATCGTCGAAACTTTTCTGAAATGAAATTATTTTTATTAGTTTCAGTAATATTAGTGGATAATATCTGAATGATATTGTATTCTTCCAAACATTTGGTTGAAACGGAAAACTTTAATTTTCACGTATCAAATGACAGCTGTCTTCGCGTGGCACGTAGCCAAATATTAGGTTTCAATTAACAGCTTGATGTTTCGTTTATGATATTGCCAAATACGCATTTATATTGTAGCCAAATCAAGTCAACTGCTGAGTTAGGTATTAATTAATTGTCAATTATAAAAAAAAACACACTGAACTTATCGATGACATTTTGATTAAATGATAAAGTGCTATTACAATATTTACAGACACAAATGAAGCAAAAACCTAAAACTATAACACATTGGTGTAATATTAGCTGAATAATTTTTTTTGGGTGTGAAATTTGCGAAAACGATGTGCAATTTGTCATGCATTCATATTAATGTAATAAGATAAGATAAGGGTTTCATTATATCGCAAAAAAACTGATTGGTGAATTATGTTTTGACTTATCTCAATGTTGTATCGATATAGATTAGGTACATATCGCTTTACGTAACTGGTAATTAATTAAAAATTAAACCTAACGTCAACGTACCGCCGCGTTTAAACATTTTTTTCATTTGAAAGCCTTAATTAACAGTTCTTTTTACATTATTTCTATCTTTGTTACAGGACACCTAAACCAACACAAACAAAATGGCGGATGATGATGTAAGGTATGTCAGATGCAGGAAATGGAACCGGAATTTAATTTCCTCTACCTAGAGATTTTATATTGTCTTCTTAACTCAAAGGTGACGTTAGCACCAGTGAGTGCATTGAAAAAAAAGTAATTAGAAAGAAAAAATATACAGTTTACAAGGTATAGGTAGTGCCACCGGAGTTGAGGTCACCACACAGTCACCACTCTCGTGGCACTACCTTTAATATAAAATGAATCCGGAATTTTCAGCAATGATTTAACGTGATTGACTGAATACTCCTGTGCTTATATAGGTTGTACATCAGAAATATTATTCAAGTTGAAGATACGTTTCTGACGCTGTTACTTTTGATCATTGATCAATCAATGAATGAAAACATTGTTAACCTAAATAAAATAAAAAGCTTAATGACTTAAATAAATAAATAAATAAATAAATATCACGGGACAATTCACACCAATTGACCTAGTCCCAAAGTAAGCTTAGCAAAGCTTGTGTTATGGGTACTAAGCAACGGATAAATATAATTATATAGATAGATACATACTTAAATACATATTAAACACCCAAGACCCGAGAACAAACATTCGTATTTTTTATACAAATATCTGCCCCGACACGGGAATCGAACCCGGGACCTCAAGCTTCGTAGTCAGGTTCTCTAACCACTAGGCCATCTGGTCGTCTATATAGGTTAACTTGCCTAGCTGAAGTATTTTAGATAAATTTAATAGCATCTTTTACTTACATCCAATTAAAAAACAGCCAAGTGCGAGTCGAACTCGCGCACCGAGAGTTTCATATACATTTGTAAATATCTAGGAAGACACTGGTGTTCGTAAAGTCCACCTGCGCAAAATGTACGCAGCGTGGGGTCATTTTCGACGGTTACAGAACATACTGACCTATGTCTGTATTTTTTATGTCTTTCTATACAGACATACATAAAAATAAGGTTTTTAGACTTGTCTTATTTCTCATAGGTAGCTCTTAACCTCCATACCAAATTTCAAATTTCTAGGACAACGGGAAGTAGGTACCTCATACGTTTTTCAGTTACCTACATTAAGTTCAGCTTAATAACTCCATGTGTTCCAGTGAAAAAGTTTCTTGATAGGCAGATAGATAGATAGACAGATGGACAACAAAGTGAGTGTATTGATTGAGAAACTGATAAGGTTTTAATTTAATAAAACCGTATACATATTCATATTGAACAAGTGAGTGAAACTTATAAGAACTGATACGCGCTAAATTAACTACCTAGTGTTAATTTTGTGCTCGAAAATATAGGGTATAAGAACGTATCATTGATTTCTGATATGTACCTTACTAGTATTTAATGGAATTTAATACAATATTCTGGAATAAACATTATTGATTGCACTTAATCAATAATGTTTATTCCAGAATATTGTACGGAATTCCATGAAATATATCCCAACTCAGGGATTTAGTAGTGTTGCACAATAGCATTTTTTTAGCACTGGCCACAATTAAATTTGAATTATACAAAAAAACAAAATAATTTAATTCTGGCCAGTACTTTACAAGTTAATTAACACATTTCTTTTTTCTGTTTTCATTTTCCGTGGTTGTCGCCGTGTTGTGCTCCTATCGTCGTGATCCACTCTCTTCGAAACCTAAAGTATTGAATTCAAAATCCCCCCTCGAGACTCAGGTACTTATTGTTGTGATAACACAATAACACATTACATTATCTACACTACAGAAACTATTTAAACAACAATGAAATATTTAGTCTGAAAACAAAGTTTAAAAAAATATTAACTGAATTGGATTAAATAATAAACCATACTTGATGGTTTTGAAAATAAACGATGAAATCCGCAAATGATTTCTAAACGTTTATAATGATCTATATTTAAACCTGAATTTCTGTTACAGCATTTTACTATTTTATTTGTATTAGAAGGGTTGTAAGTCGGCATCAATGTTGTCAGATGACCATTTATAATTTTATTATATGTCGTAATAACAAACAATTTGTAAATCAATGCTAACGCACAGTGTTTAATCTAATAGCACATCACACATATATGTTTACATAATGTCATGAATCATTTGGAATAATAGATTAATTAAATAATGAAACAAATATATTACGTACTATTCTATACATACATTTAACTTTGAAGTATGGAGTCTGATTTTCGAAGCCATTAACTTATTTACAAAATGAAACAATTTATTTTTAAGATGATTTATATTAATGCAAAATTTAAGTTAACCTAAGGTTTTTTATTTATACTTATCGATCTCATGACATAATGTTTAATCACACTCTCACAATACTTGCAAAACCATATACGTCGCACTGAATGCACACTACCATACACTCACACAGCACCAGTGTTTTAAATTGCACCCACTATTATTACATAATATGTTCTTATCATTAAAATGGCTGATTTACATTTAAAATCTTTGTCTGTTCGCCGATTTCAGATTTTGCAAAAAATCATGTCTATTAACTAACGTGTGCTAACGTCTTTAAAACTAAATTTAAGATATTTTTTGTAAAATCTTGAAATACTAAAAATCTCAAATCGGCGTTTACTTTATGTTAATAGTGTGCTAGTAAATGTTATTATAATAATGTCTATGTCAAAAAATCTTTGTCATTTGTTATAAGTAATAACAAATGTGTTTATTTTTAGTGCCCCTGTCAACTTATTATAGACGTGAAATTAAAACTATTTCCAAACAGCAATTTATTTTTAAAGTCAACCCCAGAAAATATGTACATATTACATACATATTGTGTTATATAGTAAATCAGCCACTGACGAAAAGTCAGAAAGTTAAATAAAAGTACCCTTGTTATTGAATTAATTTATCTGTTTCTCCCTAAATGTCAGAACTAACTTTTCCTAAATATATTTACGATCGTGTTCTGAGAATTGTCTTTATTTTTCTTTCAGAAAAAGCGTCTCGAGGAGGTAATGTACATGAAGAAGACGACGTGATACAGTTTTTACCACCCACCTCCTACATTACACAAACAGTCCTACACACGCGATGTTAAGAGTTATTTTAACGTTTTATTACTTCCAGAAAAAGTTATTAGTCCCATGAAGTTATTTTTTGGTTAGGTACATCGAATTTTCAATAACAGTCGATAATTGAATAATTACATTCAATAACATTTTTCGTATTTGAATTTCAATATTTTCTTTGCAAATGCAAAAAAAAATCCCGTAAAAAAATTGCCGTATCCATAAGATACACAGATTATTAATTTGAAAATAGAATGGATAAACTTGATCTGCTCCTTCGCGAAGTGCGGTCAAGCTATGCGAAATAGCCGCGTTTGCATGGAATATTTCTAGTTATGCAGTTTATTTTCCCCTACTTCCGCTCGGAATACAAAATATAGAACGTAAACGCAAGTAAATCTAATACAGTATTATATATAATTAAAAACATTTAAAACACAACATACAAAAACATGGCATTCACCTTCACTCATTAAACAATCACACATATACAGACATTACACAATCGCACACATACACACTTAATCATAATTAATACACAATACCAAATTTTTTAATTTCCCGGTATGATTACCATGTCATTGACTTGTCCAGGCGAAGAAGGCCAAACAGGCCGAGATCGACCGCAAGCGCGCTGAGGTGCGCAAGCGCATGGAGGAGGCCTCCAAGGCCAAGAAGGCGAAGAAGGGTTTCATGACCCCCGAGAGGAAGAAGAAACTCAGGGTGAGTGCAAATCTTTACCTACAAGTCTACTGGTAATATTCGTGTTTATGTAATATCAACTATCAAACATACTGAATCTGAACTGAAACCACCGTGTGAGACAATTTCACAAAAAAAATAATTGTAAGATTGAAACTTAGTAAGGAAAAACATTCCTCTATGGTGCCATCTCTGAGTTAAGTACTATTGAGTTTCCTGTCAGACGAGTATCATTGCATTAATCATTTACGAGTACGACATTGCCAGATGATATTTCTCCACGATTTACATGACTACTTATAGCTGTCCTTCTCATAACAGTTGCTGCTGCGTAAGAAAGCCGCTGAGGAGTTGAAGAAGGAACAGGAGCGTAAAGCTGCCGAGAGGAGGCGTATCATTGAGGAGAGGTGTGGTAAACCCAAGAACATTGAAGATGCAAACGAAGGTAAATATTTCTCCGCTTTGACCCACTCTCTAATTTTATTATACTCTCTCAATTCCCAAGAGCTAAGAATTAACGCTCATGAACACTTCTTGAATAGAAAATAAGCATTCAAAACTTTATCTATTTTATCTCCGACATCACATCGCCGAGCCACTGTGTTGTGTACCCTTTCATTAGTTACTCATGTGCATATATGTATATGTGTCACGTTATAGATGAACTTAGGAGCATTTGCACTGCCCACTACGATCGCATCAATCGCCTTGAAAATGAAAAGTACGACCTGGAATACGTCGTTAAAAGGAAAGATCACGAGGTAGTGAGACGAGCCAACTGGGGCAGTTCTCTCTTGACAAACTGACAAACTCACATCTCTTCACTTTAATATGTAACGTTATGCAATGCCGATGAGGCGTGTTGTCTCTTCGTCTGGTTAACAGATTAAACACTATCAGCTGAGCGGTCACCGGGTACAATGCACTTCGGCCGACCCATCTATTTCTAACGCGTGTCTCTTTTTTCCAAGCTCCATGTGAATTATTTGAATGTTGTGCGTATACTTGATACTTTCTGTTTTTCCGTAATTTTCAATAAAACATGTTTCCTTTTCGAGCCTCACATCCTATTTAACCGATGTCGCGTTGTTAGTGTAAGCACTGTCGGTAGCGCAGCGTCGCAGTCGTAGCTAACGGCCGAACTCTTGGTAATCCTTAAGTTGGTTTTATAGCGGCTCTTACGAGCATCATTACCGGTTACCATCAGCGTATCACCAAGATCGAGGAGGAGAAGTACGATGCCGAGATCGAAGTAGCGCGCAAACAGCTAGAGGTCTGACCTGGTTTGGGCTCCACGCAGTACATAATAAGCAATTAATTTTGAGTAGCTCATGCCGATAATGTGACTAGTATAATCAACCTGTTTGTTTTCGCAGTCCACTCATATAATTTTCACTTTCGGAGCTGAAAGTTAAAAATACCTACATCCCTAACAGTGTGGATAACAAGTATAAGTTCTAAGCGCTAAAATAACATTGAGCCGTTGCAGCCGTCGGAGCTGTCCACGTAGCGAACATGTAGAAATCGTCGCGCTTGTCCGTGCGCGAATCATGTAGCTTCGCTTTCGCTTACCTCCCGTCGGCAGCGGTCCCAGCGTCGCGTCCCACACTACACAACGACTAATATAATGTTTACTTACCTGAAAATGTGATTGTATTTTTCTTTAGCGGAACTGCAGACGATATGTCAAATGTACTGGCACAGAATATACAACCTTGAGGGGGATAAATATGAACTAGAACGAGCGATCGAAATTAGGAAAATGGAGGTAAAACTGCATATTAGGATTGGGAATGCATTATGATATGAGTTGATACTGATTTAGTTGTTACGACATGACATGATAGTTGTACGGCTCGACGCACACATGCACACGTCGCTCCACGTCGACAGACGCTGGTCACTCACAGCGATGCCCATGCTCATTCTGCTGGCTCAATAATCTGTCTTTCCTTTTTCTTTAGCAATGCTCAAGAGAATAATACAGGAGTATTATGACCGCATGTATGTGTGTGAGGGCCAGAAGTGGGATTTGGAACATGAAGTCAGGAAAAGAGATTTTGAGGTATTGACCAATACTTTATAACCATTGTGAATATCACAGTCATCGAATATGTAACAAACGTGCGCGTGTGACAATTCGTGTACATTGTTAACGCTTTGTAAGTTTTCGGTTGTTTGTTGTTGAGTTGTAAATAATCGAAGAGTTCGAGTCCCGGGTCGGTAGTGCTGTATAGAGCACATGTGTGCGACGGTAGAAGGTTCGGCGCGGACGCAGCCCGGCCACGGTAAGGCGTGCGGTGCAAAATCGATCTCTGGCGCGTCATCCGACATGGAGCTTACACCGCTAACTACACTAACGACGTAACCGCTCGCTCCGGCGCGACGTAACAGCTACCACACACTCACTCAGCCACGCGGCCCCGCCGCTGCATGCCGCCTAACACCCATCTCGCTCATCACGCTTCACCTCTCATCTGTCGTGTTCACGCCGGCGCGCCATCTTCCGAACGTACAGGCGGATGTATTAGACAGTTGACTCTTTGTACTGTCTTAGGGTAAGCTCTCCACTGGCTTCCCGCTACCTGCTAAGGCTTGCCTGTTGCATGAAATAATTTAATATATCTTAACAACCGAGCATCCAAATCCTCATTAATAAATCCCTGAATTAAATAGTATGGCACTATAATAATATCTTAAACCGTGTGACAGCTAAAGTAACAACCAGGCGCCACCGCAGCCGCCGCCAGTATAACGCTTCTTTGTGATGCCAACTTAGTGGCCTTACTGAATTTTCTCTTTTTTGATGATAACACATAGAGTTGACGTTGAAATCAAATTGGAACGCTGGACTGGTTCCTCTATTGGCACACGCAAGTGCATAGTGTAAGTGAAACTTCTTGTTCCAAATCTCCAACTTTTCATGTATGTGCCGTCATTTCCGCGCGAAATGTTTTTGCGTGTTCGGTTGCTGAGATAATGCCCCATAAACCTTTTGCCATACCCTTTGTTACTATTTAGACATGGATTGTGTTTAAATCGAAAGTGCCATGCTCTGGTCGATGTTGCCCTTCCTTCCCTGAGTAGTCGAGCGCCGCGAGTGCCCGCTCGCGTACACACTCGTGGGTCGCGGAGTGGTGTATACTATGCTCACTTGCGAGTCCAGAGAAACACATTACATATCTGAACTACCTATCCACATTCGCAAGTCAGAATCGATTTTGCACCGTCACTCCATAACACACAGCTCGTTTGCGACGTCGTACTCACACATGAATGTCGATGTTTAGTGATTGGTGTAGAGGAACGTATATTTTCGGTTCGGTAGAAAAACTGTATACAGCGCTCAATATGCTACCACTTCGATCAGGACGCAGGTACTCGTCGCCGATCGCTGACACTTGTACAGTCGTACACTTATAAACGTAGATCTGATCACAGCGTCGAAGGAGTATGATATTGTAGGCGCTGTTGCACATGTAAAATAATGCACTTGTTATGTATACGAGATGTGGAGACAGGAGCTGTTGGTGACCAGCTACCGATGACGAGGCACGATAAGTAGACTTACTGCACGAAATGTGGAATTATGTATTTGGTATACCGTAGGCACAAGAGCACAGGCTAAAGATATAAATAAAGAAGGCAATAGTGTAATAGGATATGGGACTGACCTATACCGATTTCTTACTTACAGACTCAAACTGTATACAGCTCGCAAATAACACTGCCTAATCTGCGCTCAGCTATATCTTGTTCTGTGCTTTCTTGTATTAATAGACCGAGCGTAACGGCCGGCTTCACGTGTGATCTCTTTACCGAGTTGATTAGAGCTTTACTTTCTGTTTTCTTCGTGATTTTATTGCATGTTTCTGTATTCGTGTACAACTTACTTATTCAACAACACGTTTACATTTTACAAGTTTGAAGAATTTAATAATTAAATTATAAAGTAATGATTTGTTATCATGTAGTGCCCAGCTAGTGCAATAGTAATAAGGATGGCAAACTTGTAGAATGTCATCACATCATGCATGAATTTAGCTGTCCTTTCTTATATTGTGAATATCTTCTGTGTCAGTAGGTACTTTACTTCTGTAATTAACATCATTTTCTTGAAAATACTATCATTATGAAAACTCTGTTTTACAGTAATATTTCGTCTGGACGTGTATCTATATCATTCAAAAGTATCAAAATTTAAACACTGAACATAAAGAATCGATTAAAAACCACAGATATAGTTTTTTCTTCTTTCTCGCAGACTTTTTTTAACATTTTATGTACATTTCTCTTCAAATCCGTTAATTTAATTTTTTTTGCCAGATTTCCGACCTGAACAACCAAGTCAATGACCTCAGAGGCAAATTGTGAGTATTCCACCAACCTCCTTCTAATTATATTTTTACTTGAGTTACTTTCTTGTTTATTTACAGGTTTGCATACACTATGCTTATACTATACTATCCCTTAGAATAGCCAAGAGTTTACGCATAAAAGATCTTGACATAAAAAATCAAAACTTTGAACATAGAATAATGTGTTAAACGTTTTGAACATAAGCTATTTCAATTTAAAGTAATTTATATACTCTTTCAGTATCTGGGATCGTAAATCTGGCTAAAAAGTAATACAATAATAAGCTACAACTAGTGTTCTAAAAATTTAAATTTAAAATTGCAAATACTGGCCAAAAAGAAATCCACAGATAGCTCTATAGCCCGCCACATGTTGCGATGTTAGTAACAGTGGCTGTGACTGTGAATACGATCCGTTGTAATGATCGCGCGAGTGTCAGGAACTCAGGAGCTCTTGTCTGCACTCCGCGCCCTTTGTTATACTTGTAGCTACGCAGGCTTTGCAGCTTGGAGTGTAAATAATGTACGTCTGATCGTTTATGTATTTGATTCTTTAACAAGTAACTAAGATAAATTAATAAAAAACACGAGCATAGTTCTTTTGGATTTTGCCCATTAAGCGGATTAATTAGAGTCCCAAAGTTATACAAAATTGGCATTAGCTTAGATTTTTTTTGTTCTGTTGTAACCGAGGAATTGATAGGAGTCATAAAATTTAAAACTAAGTGGGAAAGTTTGCGAGGATGTTTGTTACTCAATCATACAGTAACGAGTGAATCAATTTTGATTAAATTTGGTACAGACATTGTTTAAATCTAGGCGAAGGACATAGAATATTTAATTTTTGATCCATTGCAGGATAATTTTATAGTTGCCATGGGATAGCGATCAACGGATTATTCGCAGACGCAAAGTCGCGGCCAACGGCTAGTAATATACTTACGTACTCTAACAAAATATCTAAGCATTTAAACCTGTGTTACCAACTCTTCCTTGGTCAATCGCTCTTTGTACTCGTAATGTTACCGATCATTTTTGTCCTTTAGCGTCAAACCTACGCTCAAGAAGGTGTCCAAATACGAGAACAAATTCGCCAAGCTCCAGAAGAAGGCTGCCGAGTTCAACTTCCGTAACCAGTTGAAGGTCGTCAAAAAGAAGGAGTTCACCCTTGAAGAGGAAGACAAAGAGGTATGTTGCGCGTTCTTTATACAGCCCGCGGATCTAAGGCAATGGACGTCGATGTAATTATTAGGAATTTCAAACAAGAAAAACTATTATGAGAACTCAACTGCTCGGAAGTATGAACTTAGTCAAACGCGTAGTCATAGTGAATCAAGTTTTTTTTAAAATGTGAATATAAGGTCCATGTAAATGTTTTGTGCTTCTGATTTGTTCATACAAGGGAGATTTGGTTAATCTCAGTTAATAAACGCTGCCTAGTTGGAGAGTCCAAATTGGCAGCCTGCCAAAGGTTGATAAATAAAGCCAGGTCAACGATCTAAACTCATGTTTCAATATCATGTACGACTATTGCAGATGATTGTCAGTGGTACAGTCACCAGCATTAATATCTGCCACAGCGAAGCGTGCAAAAATATCTGATACGTCCTTCCGGCCCTAGAAATAGAGTCGTATCAGATATTTATGCACGCTGGTTGTGACAAATATTGGTGCTGGTGACTGTACCTAGTATCTCAACAAGATGCTATCTAGGAGTTCAAACCTAGTAAATTAAGAAGTATTAATGCTAGTAATTTTATTAAGATCCAGAGCAGCAAATGCTGCTAATGAAAAAGATAGGTTAACTAAGAGTTTTCTATATCCTATGTAAGTTCACAATACAATATACACAATAACAATACAGCAAATAATGTAAAATAATGTATGCTTCTAAAGAAAAAAAAAGGTAGATATTCAAATGCCAAGGGCTAAGTCTAGGAAATTGTACAATTATGTACAATAATGTATGCTTCCCAAGAAAAAAATAGGTAGATATTCAAATGCCAAGGGCTAAGTCTACGAAGTTGGGATGATTCAATTCAATAAATGAAAGTCCCGCTTGAAAGAAAGTGTCTTGTGTGTTGGTTTCTCAAGTCGGTAGAATATTTTAGAATTTGTTAAGTCTACCCAGTTACTTACATTATATTCTTCAAGGTAAAATTCCCCTAACTCACCACTTGTTTAATATATTTTTCTATACCTATAACAATTACCTTTCACAATCATTTTTTTCAAGCAATATGCATCATAATAGATTTACACACAACATTACAACTTCCTCATTGCACTATGCTCTTACGTAGAATTACATAAATACTTTGATCCATAGAAATAATTGATAACATTATCTACTAGAAATAAACTATTCTGTACTAATATTCTACAGGCTAAGAAAGCGGAGAAAGCTGATTGGGCTATCGGCAAGAAGTAGACATGCTGTAACAACATCACTTTTACAAACTAAACCCATCTACATAACATCTGCAACCTTTAGATGGATACTATTTATTACGACTTAATATAAGAATAAATTTTATTAATTTATTATTTCAAATAGAAAATTATTTATAAATCCTTTTCAATCCAAACATAACAAAGGTGAGAAAATTTGGATGAATTCGATGTAAATCAAATGCTTACGCTAAAATTTTTTGTAAAAAAAAAGACATTGAATAAACAAGCGTGTCCCCGCTTTGCTGTTGTTTACATTATGAAAATTTTATATTATAGAAAGCCACATTTTACATCGTGCTAATTTTCTTTACTTTAGCTTTCGTAACTAACACTGTACACGGTTCTCGTTATAAATTTAATTTAAGGGAATTTCTACGGACAGAATTTTAGAGTCGTCTCGGGTACCGACTGCATAACGGACAGATTCCAGTCAGTTACAAAATTAATCTAATAACATAGTACAGAGCTACGAATACATACTGAATAGCACAGTCGAGTTGACACACGAACGCAATACTACCTATGATTAAATTACGTTTAGCCATGTGTATAACGTTACCATGTTTCACAGGGTGGCAGTGGAGGCAAGGTAAATACGTAAAGAGAACACCAGCACCACGATGTAGACACGTTTTATTGAGCATACGATACACGTGGCACGCTGTAGATATTTTTATCGCGGCTTTAAGGATGATCTATAGCATTCGCAGAATGGCAGCTGGCTGCAATATTAGTTTCTCGCGTAGGCACACGAACTTTGCCGATATTAAAACTACTTGAATGACACGAATCTATCTCTTGCACTTTACTATCTTGCTTCATCTTTCTGCGAGGCGGTAGTGACGAGACGAATAGAGTGGTAGTTTTATTTCGAAACTGCTTTTTGAGTGCTATCTGTACGAACGCCGAATAGGGCGTCTATGTTTCTCGAAATCACTTAATATTTAGCGAGCGCTTCACGTCATGCTTTATTCTTTTAGAAGGGTTTTTAGATAATGGCACTGTATATGTAAAAGCTTCAACGTGTGTAATATGCTTTAAGGTTATAAGATGATGATTGGATTAGTTTTTTTTTCATAAGCATTATGTTTCTAGACATGACAGCGTTCAAGGGAGCAAACGGTAGATACTAGACACAAACGTTACGAGTACATGAGTTTTGTTACATAACGCGTTGTTCAATTTTTCACGTTGTTTATACCTCAGTTTTTACCTTTTCCCGTATAGCAGTCAAAGGATATGAACTAAGTTACAAGGCGGAAAATTGATCGAGAACTCTTAGCACCTTCGATGTGTCCTTTCTACGGGAGTGATAACTATCACCTAGACAGAGGAGTACCTACTGAGACTTGACTGATCGGGCCATTTGTTTCCTTGACGTATCGTACTGTGCTGTTAGTCTGTTATTCGCATTTATGTAAATACCTACATACAATACATGTGTACTGAAATGTCAAAAATGGAACTGTATCGATTAAAGACCTGATTCATTGAATTAGTTAAGTATCTTGATTTTGGTGATTAATTAATACGTGCAACGGCCAGTCATGCTCGCAAAAAAAGATTGAAAGAACACGTCTTTGCGCTTTTTAGTCCCATTTTTGTTATTTGATATGTGTGGATATTGTGAAAATTTCAATCGATTAGTTTTTATGTACAGGCTTCGAATGTTTGAGAGTGCAGTGGAATGTAGCGCACACGAGCACTTTTTGATCAACTGATTACAGTGTAGCGCTATCAGCATGTTAGTTTTCTTGTTACATTCTAATGCGTTTCTTTTGTTTTTACAGAAAAAACCAGACTGGTCCAAGGGCAAGCCCGGAGATCAGAAGGTAAAAGAGGAAGAGGTTGAGGCATGAAGTGTTAATCCACCTACCAAAAACTTTATGTGACCTATGTCGTATTCCAGCCGACCTTATTGCCATAACTGTCTCAAAATCAATGTGATTCACCCACCCTATTGTAAGGCTAGTCCGACCTACGGGGACATTCCACCTTCCCAGTTCAGCCGATGGCAATAGTTTTCCCATTATTTTATGTATTGTCTATAAATCAACCATGTCTACCATTTCAAACATGTCAAAGTAATTTTTATAATTATTTATTTATTAAAATAATGTTTTTATAAGATATTGATACGTTTAATAAAAATTAATATTCTGTATTATATCATGTGTTGTCTACGTGTTTTGTTGTCCATTTCCGTAGCCCTATTCTCCCATACCCGCATAATCCTTTATGAAGTAGATTTTAGATTGAGATGAAGTGAGTTTTTGCTACCTATAAATGTAGTGTTTGTCTACCGATTGAAATCATTTCGGAAATCCTTTACTAATAAATGTTTAGCCCTAGTTTTTACTTATGTTTAAAGTTTTATTGAATTGATGTTTATTATCAACGTTTTAGAATAAAATTAACAAATTTTAATCACATTAAATGTCTAAAGTTTAGACTCTATAACTAAACTAGATAAATAATACTTAGATAGATAAATAATAATTTAAAGCTACTTTACTAAGTTTGTAATTTACCATGGAATATACTACTTAGATATTTTATAAACTGCTAAATTATGAATATATAAAAGGAAGCAATTTGAATGCAATCGTTACGTCGATTTGTTGACGACTAAAAAAAATGAAGCATTGTGCATGTATGTTTTTATTTTTATTGTAGATCAATATAAAATTCAACTTTATTCATTATATCTTAAATGATAAGTGATAAATTATCCGTTAAATAATCAACAGCAATAATTGGATAACAAGTCGCCAGGGAACTCAATTGGTCTATTTTATTTACTGGTTAATATTTTTTTTAATATTACATGCCTACGCTTAAAAATGACTATGCATCTCATTATCGTGCGAAAGAGCGTGTTTATTGTTTCTCGCAAAGAAAACAGACGTGTTTATAGCAATAGCGAACTTATTTCAAGAAAATCAAAACAGGGTTAAACATTTTGTTAATAGAGGATTTACGGTTTATAGTTACTCTGAATAATAATTATAATAATAATAATACCTAATCCATTTATTTTAAGTCACTGTGCGACTCATGAATATTTGCGTTAGTAATAAAGTTAGAAGCCAAATGTTAACATATTGTATGTGTACATGCGTGTAAACATTATACCTAATATTTACCTAGTGCTATAAGTAAATATTGTAGAGAAAAACCAATCCCTAACCAACCAATTACCTACCAACCAACCACCTACCTACCGACCAATCAACCAACTTAGAAATGTTTAAAAACTCCAATTCAATTCAATATCTCAAAAACGGCTGAACCAATTTTAATGAAACATGGCCAAAAACCGCCGCAAGGAAAATCTTTAATCCGTTTGAGAGCTACGATGCCACAGACAGACATTGGCGTCAAACTTAGAACACCATTCTTTTTGCATCGGAGGTTAAATAATGAAATGAAAACGTAATGGGGCGTTTTCAGAAAAAGTTGTTGAAATGACTTTTTTTATTTGCTTGATATTTCATTTTCGTACTCAGAATCAAGGGCACTTTCGTTTGTAATAGGAGAAAAAAGTTTCAATTTCATCCAAATCTAAAAATGAAAGTAATTTTAACAACTTTTTCTAAAAAACCCAATGCACGATTATTGTTAATTAAATAACATAAACACATTTGGGATATAAGTACTCGTACCTAATAGCATTAAAGGGATCTGAACTTGATAACTACCCACTTTATAAATGGTTTAAACAGTTTTTGTTTCATCGTATATTGTAAATGTTTTGTCGTTAAGGGCTATTCCGTTTATTAAGGTTCTGAAAGGCACTTAGGATAATAGTTATGTACACCTTTTGTTTTACAATTTTACCACGGGTTTAATATCGCAAACCATTTTGTATCTTAAACATAACCTAGCAAAGTAGCGATTACTTACATAGATCAAAGAAAATTACCATAAAATGGAATAAGAACTGTTTGAACATTGTTTTCTTCAAAGAATGTTGCAAAAGTTCCAATAAGCGAATATTAGTTAAAATCATCATAAAACCGATCAAGACCTAATCTTACTTGCACACGAAGGGTTCCGTACCACATGTCCAAAAAAAGTGCAGTGTTGTCGACCTTCTCTAATTTTATTTTTTATGAAAAAGGGTCTAAGCAAACTTAGAATGTTTTTAGAAAACCTACCTAACGCTGTTGTATTGCAACATGTAGAGAAGGCAACATATTTTTTTATTATAAATTTATTTTACCACTTCGTCGGGATGGTTAACATACTTATATATGCAAATTATAGCTTTCTAGCACTAGCAGTCGCTAAGCTTAGCCGCGGACGGACATGGCAAAATAATCAGTTCCATGTAGAACTAAGGAACTCTAAATAAGAAAAAGAAGACTTGAAACCTAAAAATCAGCGTTAACCAGCGTCAGCGTTAGGTATGTTTATGGGCTGTGGTGATCTCTTACCATCAAGAGACCCACTTGCTCGTTTTCCATCCAGTCAAATAAATAAAAAATAAATAAAAAATAAAAAACCTGATAATAAGTGCAGGCCAAAGACGTAGTCATTGGTTACGGGACCCTAAAAGTTGTATTTCTGTTAAAATCAAGTACGCAAGTTTCATGCAGCTGTGCTGAAAGTTTTCCCGGTAAGTTTGGATTCATTTAAAGTTTTACTGCTCCTTCAGTTCGTTCAGACACTTTTCCAATCGCAGCCATTTCTCGTACTAACGCAGCAATGTAGTATGCAGGCGTGTATTACTATGAGACTACCTTTACAATCATAAGAGCAGCAAGCAGCCATAGCCATGCATTGAGTAGGCAGCTGGGTAGGCAGTGCCTATGGGTGGTTACACGCTTACCATGGAATTGACCCAATTGGTATTGACACATTAAGTGAGTAGTCATATTACACTATTTATTTAAGTACCAGTAGTGAGGCATAATACTCAATTCCCACTGGGTTGCCTAAATTTTTGACGTGACAATACTTATAACAAGCATAACAAAGGCTAAGGTTGTATACAACAACGCGAGGGCAGACATACAAAATGTCTTTCACTGTCTGGGTAGCTAGAAAAAATGCTGGCGACATACTGATGTTAAGTACAGTAGGTACGCTTCGTTATTCGAGTTCATAATATATGTAGGCGATGAACTTTATCGTAATTCACATGAATTATACGACCAAAATTCAAACAATAATACAAAATGGGTAAGCGATCTGTCTGAACGGACTCAAGGTAGACCAGCCTAAAACGAGATTGCTATAACAATTGTTGTCGACAAATCTCATGCATAAATTTACCAATAGATTGCTTCGTAAATATCTTGCCCAAAATAATAACGTCACTCATTGTGTGGCTCCAATAAAATTTGCCGAAGCTTCCGAAATTGCTTTTAACATTTTCATAAAACGACAACACCGCGTCACACTTGCTTTATTAAATTTCATCTGTTCATTTCTGGGAACTCTATCGAGCTTTATAAACTCTTTTATGCAGAACTCATCCTTTCATGAAAGTACGAGAGTGCTAAATTTATCTTACAACAACAATTTAACATTTTTTTAGATTTAACAACCCCTTAAAGTTTTCCCGACAAATTAATTTTTCTTGGCAGTGAAACACTATTACGATAGTTTAACTATAAATGTATCTTGCGCACGCCTTATTCCAAAATTCTCAATGCAATTTACTGCACGCATAGATTATGCTTCTTTGATCACAAGAATGTTTATTTCATCATTCGCAAAAATATCATTGAACAGTATATTTAGAAAACAAAATAACTAATATCTGTTACTCTCCCGGTCATGGGGGTAATTATCGACTTGGGAAACATTGCCTTATTCCCTTTATTTAATATCAAATTCATTATTACCGTCATAGGGGCTTTCAATTTATTTTTCAAAGAGGGGTACCATAATAAAACACTAAATGGCTTTTAGATAGGAAATATTATTTTAAACGTCATTTCCATCAACAGCTTGCAGAATGCACGTAAAAAATTGCTTCAACTAAAGCTAACGCTTGCGCCTGCGATTTTCTGACACTATTTTGTGGCTGAACCATTGCTTTCTAATAGGAAGGCGACGCGGCTGCGCCTGCTGACGGGGTCCCACCGGCGGAAGGAGCGCCGCCGGCGGAGGGAGTGGCCCCCGCGGAAGGGGCCGCTGCGCCCGCAGAAGGAGCTCCACCAGCTGAAGGGGCCCCCGCCGCACCACCCGCAGAAGGGGCCCCGGCCGCACCTCCCGCGGAAGGGGCACCAGCAGCAGCTCCTGCAGAAGGTAATACAAAAGGCTCTAAATTAGGGTTTCTCTGCATCTCATCTCTTCTTATATATGTTCCACTACAGGGCAAAGACCTCTCATAAAGTGAGGACTTGAGTCATAGTTTTCACGTGAGCCCGGTGCGGATTGGTAACTTCAAACACACCATTGAATTTCATCGCCGGTATACGCAGACATCATCATGATGTTTTCTTTCCGCCGCTCCGCTTCCGCTCGGCTTCCGCCGAACCGCTCACTCGCTCGCTCGGATGATCACTTTAAAACTAAGAACGAGTTCACATCAAGAATGCAAACTTTTGCTCTTTCGTACTAACAAATAGCGTTTGTTCCTGAAGTCGAACTTCATTTAAAAGTAATCAAGGAGCTTTGTTTCATTACACGTAATTTCTAAATTGAGTCTTAGATATTGTATCGTGTGTAGATCATTCGAAAATTGTTACAGAGCATTTGTTATTTGAGCTCTAACGCGTTTCAACCCCCGTTCTCGTGTGTTACGAGTACGGAAATATAAGGATTAAAATGTCCTTAAATTAAAATTAACTGCATTTCTTTGACCACACGCCACACTAAAGTGTTGGTGGTGGCATAGCAATTTTACATCGAAAAAAAAAATGTTACTTATATGATTGTAAACGATCCATTATCAATTACTGAGGGTACTTATAGCGTTGGTCTTGCTTATATCTATCTAAGAGGTACTTAGGTGCGTTAAGTAAAAATGGTTTACCCTTAAAATATCGACAAACTTTGAATCGAATATCAGGTAAAGGTCAACGTTTCCTAATTTTCATTTCCTCGCATATTCATTACCTCGAATGATTAAAATGAGTATATAAATCACCGATTTTTAATTTCTGGAAATATTTGAATAGATACTTTATTTGGTAGAACTTCATTTCATATTTTATATTATTTCATACTTTTTTTGAATGAAATTTAAATTTGTTGGGGTCGCAGTTCTAACCTAAGCTACAAATTCTAAATTCCCACACATTGCAGTGACCATTTTTTTTTGCGATATGAAATGCTGTATGCGTACTTTACGTAGAAAGGTACGTGGGGCTCTCTCACTTTAGAGAGCATACCTACTAAAAACACATCAGCGATTGTCCACTATGCCGTTATGGGAGCGCCATGGGATCGCGGACGTTTAACCTTGCAGTGACCATACATTTAGTTAATAATTAATCTATCTAAACACATGGGAAACGATAGTTGGAATGCTTCAGAACCCCACGCCTCCCATTTATGAGTAAATATTCAGCGTTTTTGCAGCGTTTTTTTCGTGGGATGGTATGACGTTCAACCGAGCGGTCAGAACGCTCGAATATTCACCCTTATGTACCTCTCGCTTCGCTGTCATTAAAAGTAAAACTCACATTCGGCTGCTATTGACAACTATTTTGGTAACCAGGAGCACCGGCGGCTCCCGCGGCACCTGCGGAAGGGGCCCCCGCTCCCGCCCCCCCTGCGGAAGGTAAAGCATAAGATATGCATAACAATACATTAACGTACTGAAGTATGTTTTTGTTAAGCATTTTGATTCAGTAAGGCTACTACGAAATTCGATAATCGAAGTTCATATCGTACCCTCCCTCTCACTCTCGTATGAAATAATATTAGCGTCAGCGGGAGACGGTACGATACGAATTTCTATTTTCGAATTTCGTAGTAGCCCTACAGGATCCTCATGAGGCTAGAAGGGCTTGGCATGAAATACAACATCACATCATTTGCTAATAAAGAATTGAAGATGGTTATTTGAGATTAAATACTTTATAGCCTACCTACTATACACACCTACTATAAGATATAGTGTAAGGTGTATGTATGAGTTTTAAGCATTCAAGATGAGTGGTATTCTACTAATATATAATGGATTATGTTTGAGTCTGAAATAAATGCATTTGTTTATAACTTATATTTAGTTCTGAAACGAAACAAGTATCTTATAAAAATAAACTAGAAAGTGCCTTAGTCACAAGTTAATGAATTATTAGTATCACATCATAATAATCACAACCAGTGAGGAAACTAGTTAGATGGCCTAGTGGTTAGAGAACCTGACTACTAAGCTTGAGGTCCCGGGTTCGATTCCCGTGTCGGGGCAGATATTTGTATGATAAATACGAATGTTTATTCTCGGGTCTTGGGTGTTTAATATGTATTTAAGTATGAATCTATCTATATAATTATATTTATCCGTTGCTTAGTACCCATAACACAAGCTTTGCTAAGCTTACTTTGGGACTAGGTCAATTGGTGTGAATTGTCCCGTGATATTTATTTATTTATTTTTATTTATAAACTGCGTTCTAGATTGGGCAATAACGATGTGCGGTGCGGGGCAGGAACACGTCCCCAAAGTGCCCCCAACCCAAATCTTATTTGCAGGCCCCAGCCCGTCCGATATTTTCAGCGAAACTTGATCGATTGTGTAGCCATTTAGTATCAAGAAAGGAGTGCACCCAGTATATTCACGCTACGGAAGTTTCATAAAACATAATATTATATTGTATTTTAGGCGCCCCTGCGGCTCCGGCACCTGCGCCTGCGCCTGCGCCGGCTGAAGGTACAAAAACAGTTTTTTTATTTAATTTACTTTATTTATTTGAAAAAAAAGAGAAAGAATACAATTTATGAAAAAAATCAAGCAATTATTAAAAATATTAAAATACATAATTTATAACAGTAGTCTTACTTAAATAGGCCACCGGATGAGATATTGATTTCTGCATTACTTAATAGGGTAGTGCTTAATAAAAATAATTCTATCGTATTGTTGTTACTCGGTAATCTAAGTACTATAGTAACAAATTTCGTCATTCCAGCTGCTCCCGCGCCAGCCCCCGCTCCAGAGCCAGCGGTCGTGGCTGCGCCACCACCGGTTGAAGGTACTTAAAAAAACTATAACGCCGTTCCTCAACTAAACACCTCGTACGTTATGACTCTCTCGACCCTTCTTCCCTGTCCTTGGATTGGCACAAGCAAACAAATTATTCAGTTATAATACCAAAATAAATAGTGTCTTCACTAATAATTGTTCAGTTTAGTTTTGAACTGAAAAACATTAGTCAGAAGTCAAAATGTAATAGAAAACAATTGCACGCGCATAGGTACAGTCGATCAAATTGAATCATGAGCCAGGTTGGAACCTTTTAATTTCAGCCTGGATTACTGTACGTCGATCAAACTAAACCGACAAACCAAATTAACGTCTCCTTGTTGCTTAAAGTTTTATTAAGCATTCCGATTCCAATAAATAACTTAAAGGAAGATAACAAAGGTAGACTCCTATTTATTGTTTTTATTTCGCAATCAGTTGAAAACCGAGCCAAGTTCGTATTTACCGACAATTTGGCAAGAGAACTCGGCTACTGAACGTTATTTTTGTTTTTTCAGCTTCAGCCTAAAGTAAAGCATCTGGTGACATCATGAACCGAGACTATTCAATGCTTATTGGAAATAGTTCTTTTTTACCATCATTGATATTTGTAAATACGTTTTGTATCGTTAATTAAATAATAACATTAATTTTTTTGATTTTGTTTTATTAGAATATTTCTTATCTTTGAACATACAAACTTCTCCTGCTCTACTCTAATCACTAACATTACCTTGTCATAGCCTAAATTGGATTAAGATATTTTGACTTTGACTTTGACTTTTGACCTGCATCCACCAGTTGCCTGCAACTCCCACGATATCATCGGTCCTAAGGGGAGGAATGCCAACGCTGCATCATTCAGCTTAAGGATGCCACACTGTTCTTCGAGCAATGTGGCCTGACCATTTGCCAATTCAATTTGCATATTCATCTATTATTATACTATCTAATCCTATTAAGACCAAAAATATTAAGCCATCCCTAGGGCCATATACAAACAGGGACAAATAATGAAGCGTAATCCACTTATAGATTCAATTATCGAAAAAAACTTACCAGGATTATTCTATTATTGGGGTCACGGTTGAATCGTTTATAAATTAGACGAAATCTAAGTCGGGCCCTTATGAGTCAACCCTAATATCTCAGACCTTATTACATGGATGGAATCCCAAGCAGTTCTGAACTCTTCGAAGCAATTTGGGACCTTTCTAGACGGAGCCAAAGGGCAACGGAACGAAGTTTAAGGTTCAAATTGTATGGCAAGTAATATTTAATAGTCAAGGGGAAAGAGGCTTTAGTTAAATAGTTGCTTAATTGATGGTTCCGAGATTACTAGAATGTCTGACCTACTTATACCAATTTTAAATGTGTTTGTTGTTGAAAAGTGAGCGCCGTAAATCAAAGTTGTATTATACGCTCATCAAAAGGGGATTTTTGAACATTTCATTATAACAACTGAGCCAAGACGGGTGTGTAATAATCGGTATAACAACATTTGATATACTTTCCAAGTAGTAGTTCAGCTTCACTGAACTTTTTTAAAAAATAAACCTAACCTCACCCAAAGAACATCAAATCGAATTAATAACAATAGAAATAAGATTGGTTTTTAAGATAAATTGAATTATATCAAATGAAAATTATATCTATCCTTCGAGCGGCACTCAGTCAAAACATCAAATTTGTCTAGGGATAATCCCAAAACTTTTTATTTCCCCAATTACATTTCCACTATTTTCCTCGGCGTAAACAAGTGGCAATTAATACTCCCACCACTTGAATCCAGTTTACTTTTTCACCATTTAGCACTTCTGTGACCAGATGAAGCAGTTAAAAAAGTTGCAAATTCATTTTCGAATTTCAGAAGAGTTCGCATAAAGTGGCGTCATGGAACCTTAAACACCAACTCCACTGAAAGTGAAAGTACTGAAAATTTAATTTAATACGGCCCTGAAACTTAGTTTACAAAACACATAAAGCGAAACGACTTACATTTCCGAATAAAATCTCCGGAGGGTAATGACCTCCGTAATCATCTCTTATTCACTTTATCTCAACCCCATAGCGATACGGCTAATAAACGAGCCGCATTAAGTTTAATTAAAATGGTGTATTTAAGTATTCTCCTGAGGGTAGTTTAGGGATGCGCACCTGACGGAGGCTTTCGCGATTTTTATTTCTACGAGTGACGTATAAATATGATTTGTACAGCAGTGGCGAAGTGTCAGATATTTCCATGGTAAAGCCGAAGCAAAATCGCTTACATCTTTCAGAAATCCTGAACGTCCTGTTGTCCTATTTTGTAAATGTTGGGCAAGCCGGTGGGAATCGAGTTCTATAGACGCTTCGCTACTGCTGTACAGTGCGCTGAGTGCGCTACTTCCCCGAAAACACAGTGGAACAGAGTGTTTCGTCAAAATTACAATCTGTGGGCCACTGTGAAATATTTGTAAATGTTATGCCAAAGAATGACCTTCCACAAAAAGGATTTCTCGAGCTCTTTCTGAAACATGTGGTTTTGGGTACCGTTTAAACAGCTGTCCGAATAACGAACGGAGTGGCGGTTACTCCACCGACAAGAACGTATCTCTTTTCAACCGACTTCAAAAAAGGAGGAGGTTCTCAATTCGGGTGTATGTTTTTATTTTGGTATGCTGGTTACGCGATAACTCCGCAAATTGTGGGCCGAACAAACTTCTTTTTTAGTTCTAAAGGACATACTTCCGAGGTGGTCCCATTGGCACCAAGTCCGGATCTGATGATGGAATCCTAGAGAAAACGAGGGCAACCTTCGAATTTTTAAAGCATACCTGTAGTGATTTCGGCATTTTTAACACCAAGTCAAGTATTTATTTTCAGAAAATATCATTTGGTGAACTGGACCTGATGATGAAGATAGTAGGTATCGGTACTCTGTTAAAAAATAATATAACTATGCCGTGTTTGAGCATAATTAAATCATTGTGAGATGCACTTTGGCTACAACAAATTTAACAAAAAATGGAACCGACTTCAAAAACCTTGAAAATAGTTTTCTACTAGTTTGAAGTCGGTACCTCAGCACGAGCCAGCAGGAGTGATTAAAGCCAAATACATATGTAGGTAAGGTAGACGACTATAGCTCCACTCCTGCTGGCTGGTGCAGAGGCACCGACTTCAAACTAGTAGAAAAATATTTTCAAGGTTTTTGAAGTCGGTTTCATTTTTTGTTAAAAATATGACGAAGATTGTGTGGTTAGAATTTATTTCAAAACCGGGGTTTTGTGTATGAAAGCAATTAGATTATTAAGTTTAATAGGAGTAATTGTCTTTACGTGAATTTTAGTAAAACTTATCGTAAATAAGTTACTCTGCGTGTCTTCCTATAATTTCAGATACTGTGTAGCTTATATAGAAAGAGTTGTTGTAACTCTTTATTGTACATAAAACATATAAAAATTACAATTTACAAGAGAAAGAGATGTACAAAGGCGAACTTATCCCTTAAAAAGATATCTTTCAGTTAACCTTTGAACGATTGAAAGGACAACAGAAAACAAGAGTAGACACTACAATGGAAAGATAAAAGGATCGAGAAATTTAAATTAACCTACACACTAATACAAAACAATAAATAAACAATAAACGAATACATATCAATATCAATAGACTACATATAAACTACATGTAAATAAACATACCTACGCATACACCAAAAAAAAAACACGAGAACATAACGTCTATTTCAAAAGGAACTAACTATCAAGCCAGTACGCCCTTAAGCGACTCCGCAGGGTGGCAACCGTCTGCGCCCGCCTGTGTCACTCGGCAACTGGTTCCACAGACTGACAGCGTGCATGGAGAAGGGTTTGGAGTAGGATTTGGAAGAGTCTTTGGGATATACGAGCGAGATACTAGCGAGAGTTTCAAAGTAAAATTAATTTTACTTTAAATATTTCTGAACTGTTTTACAAAGTTTTAAAGTGTCTCAAATATCAAGGGCCATAAAGTAAATACCAGCCCGTGCACGAGTCGAGTCAACTCGCACTTGACCGTTCTACGGTTAAGACCTTTTTCAACATATGAATAAAATGTAAATAAGATACTCGGGTAAATTACCCGAATTAAAAAGGGTTCGCGCTCTCAACAAGGGAGATCAGGTAAATATAATAGATTACTCGGAAACGTGCAAACCCGTAAACGCTGTGTAACATAATTTTATGGTGGCCCTGTTCGGGCAATTAGGTATACACGCATTAAGGTGCCCATTAAGTGAAGTTCACTGATTTAAATAAATTATGGTAAAGTAAATATCTACACGAGTTTCTACATCCTGAGGTCCTGTGGTTGTTATGTGGTTAGGAATCGTATCGCTTCACACAAAAATGTCTGTATATTCGAGCCCGAGCTTGCAGTTTTATGTTTTCCGTTAATTTATGTATGATCAGCCACGTCAAGCTCTTAGTAATAGGTGGACCAAAAGTACTCGTAATTGTTGTGTTGTAATTGTGGTATGATCTGCTACTTATTTGTTGTATAGTACCTACTATTGACATTGCATCCGCACGGGCACGTTCAGTACATGACATTGACATTTTATATTATTATTGTTAATTTTATTGTTAAGTATTCTAAATCTTGATTATTATTATTTTTATTTTTCTTCAATTTCAATGATTCAGTGACATATAATGAGCGTATTAGCGTATCTGCCGAATATTGTGCGCCATACACTGGCTGATTGTGACGAACTTCAATGCAATTGTTACCATTTATGTAATCACTCACTTTCTGACAATAAATGATTGATTGATTGATCGTATTGGGTGATCCGACACGCCAATCTTAAAGAAGAAAGACTGCTGAAAACCTTAACGACCTTTAATTGAATCGTAAGAGCTGCGTTCGACAAGAAACCTCTGCTAAGCACGTTCGTGCGTCAAAAGTATTTGTATTATAAATTCAAAGTATTTGGATCTCCGCAAAGTAATAAACATTAATTGTAAAATGTACTTTCTAAAAATATAAGAGTTTAAATAAAGTATAAGGGCAAGTATTATTATTATTTATTCATTTGCCCTTTTATCTTATACGGGTTGAACGCCATATCGAGATCAGAGATCACTGAATTGATAATCTGTTAGCGAGGCTGGCTTAATTTAGGATTAAAGCTGTAATGTTAGGCCCCCGAAGCTTAGAGCTTTGAGTTTAAGTAGGTAGGTACTTACAAATTTAGTCCGGTCATTTTGATAGACTAAAACAACTACTTAGATTATAAATAACTAGAGTTTACCCGCGGCTTCGCACGCGTAAACTATTCGATCTGGTAGTTAGGTACAATTGAAATTCCGGGATTTTACAAAATTCCCGTGGGAAATCCCCAAAATTTATATCGTAATCTTCATTGAGGTGTTGTGTTAAGAACAACTATCCCGTGGGAATATTGGAATAAAAGTAGCCTATGTGAAATTTCAGACATCCAGCTATCTACATACCAAAGTACCCCTACCTACCTAGTCACTAAAAAAATATTGGAAAGTGAACAAGAAAAAACTAAACTAAAGCTCAAAGATCCGGAAAATTAGACGACTGCCGAAGTCATGAACATGAACCCAATTTAATTTTGTATCAGCAAAATGAAATTAAAATAAACTGGTAGAGATTGACAAGGGGACAAAGAACAAGTCAAATGCGGGCTTGCGAAAATATTTAATGTCACAATATTTAAAAAAAAGACAGAAAAACAGTTTTTAATTCATAGAAGGTAAGTTATTCAATAATAAAACAAGTATTTTTTTACAGATCGATAAATATTTGACTGTTTTTATCTTAATTGTGCTGGTAGATCTCATTTCTTACCAAATCTTATGATTCTATATCAACGGGAAATATATACCATAAAGTTCTTTTATATGTATGTAAACTGACAATTATTGTACAAAATAATGTAAATAAAGTTATCTTTAAAAAAGTATTGCGTCTTAAGTTCACGTAAATTTAAAACTATTTCTATAACAGCACTAGGATTGTAGACTTCGGCGTTTAATGTTTGTTGAAACTTGATATCTCCACGTTTTTATAAAAAAGGGTCTTACATGTCTGACAGACGGACAATGAAATGATGCTATAAATATGGATTCCATTTTTTCCCTTTTGAGGCTCGAAACTCCGAAAACGGGTTTTATTTTATTACCATCTTAGTCATCCATCGTATAATAAAATCTTAACTTCCTTACTAATATAAAAATGCGAAAGACAAGAAACTCTGTCTGTCTGCCTGTAACCTATTCACGCTTAAACCGCTAACTTGTTTAAATTAAACTTGGAATGATGATAGGTTGAGAACCTGGATAGGGCAAAGGATATCCTGGAATATTGCATAGTTCCCGTGGGAACGTGTGATAAGCTAAGTTTTTGCAGACAGAGAAGCTAGTTATCTGTTAAATGCGAAAGTAGTGCGAAAGTAACAAAAATAGCACAAATCCTAAAATTACAATTTAATATAAAAAAAAATTGAGCTTACTTTGTGGAGATCCTTATCAATGCACTGCGATATTTTTTACTTCAAGTAAAGTAAGAACTGGTACTTAAATCATTAAAATCAACATTGCCAAAGCTTTAATAAACGCTGACTTGCAAACCCTCATCGCTGCCAGTTCAGGGTTACAATCAATATATTTGTTTGATTTCAATTTGCCACATATCCTTTGCGCGTGACAACATTCGGAAATGTCAAGTGACGGCGAGACCACCTGATCGCTTACCTAAGGGTTTTCAACCTTCAATTCAAATAAGAGGAATATACTATTAGTATAATTGTGTGTGTGTAAAGGCTATAGGCTATAGGCTATAGGTATACTCGTATAGCACGGAACACAGAAGCCGCACAATGGAGACCACGGATAGGCAAGCACAGCGTAGGACGTCCACCAACGAGATGGACGGATGACCTGGTTAAAGCCGCGGGTTCATAGTGGATGCAGGCCGCTTCCAACCATCATGATTCTCATTATTTGATTTGATGATTTTCATTATGATGCGCTGTTATTAATTTGGTCATCTGAATTAACCTATATCCTATCTTATGTAATCTACTGCCAGGTCTCTTCAAATGATTTCGTACGCCGACAGGCACATCATAGCTTACGCTCTTGTTTGTTTGTCACCTAACTATACCTATGCTGACAAAATAAATAAATGAATTTGAATTTGAATTTGAACCGAAGCAACTGGAGGACGGCTACGGCTGATATGATGATCATGATAACGTAACTCACAAACGGATAGACCGATTTGGTATCTATTAGTTGGTACTCATGGGCGGTGGTAATCATATCCCATCAAATGACCCGCTTGCTCGTTTGTCTCCCTCTAATAATAATAAAACTCCATACCAATTTCAATACGATCGGTTAAGTACTTTAAGCGTGAAACGTAGCAAGTAAAAAAGAAAAAAACACTCACATTCGCATTTATAATAAGTAAGACTAAGTGGGTATGGATCCATACTAATTCTTATATAATATTATAAATGTGAAAATGTGTGTGATTGTATGTTTGTCCGTCTTTCACGTCGAAACGGAGCGACGGATTGACGTGATTTTTGGCATAGATATTGTTTATGGGCCAGAGAGTGACATAGGCTATTTTTTATTCCAGAAAAATGCACAGTTCCCGAGGGAACAGCGCGCGATAACCTAATCCACGCGGACGAAGTCGCGGGCAAAAGCTAGTAATAATTATAAGTGGGAAATCATTCTTATGTCTAAGCCTATCTCACCTTTCGCGAACTTACAGGATGAATACGAAAACGCGGCGGCGCCATTAGACGTCACATCACGTTCTCATGTTAATTACGCCCAGAAATTTCGGGTTTCAGGGTTCTAGTGGATGCCAAAAGTCATGAATGGAATGTCATCATCCCACTAATATTATAAATTCGTAGTCGTATGGGCCCTCAATTACGGGAGGGATCCGATAACGTCGCGTCCTGGAAGTTACAATGTGTCCTGAATAAGCAAAATAGGTTCTTTATTACGGAAGGAAAATTGAAAATATCCGGGTAAGAGCACGAGCAACTGGATGGTTAACTAGTCTTTTAATTCTTATTTCCTTCATAAATACCTGCCTAGTAACCATACTACAAGCTTTTCTTAGTTTGGGACTAGGTCAATTGATGTCAAGTATCCCGTGATATTAAATTAAATTTATTTATTATTTTAAATACAAAAGTAAATATATTTATTTGTGTTTAATTGCGTTTGAGTTGCTCAACGGATTGTGATGAACTTTAGTATGGAGATTGTTTGTGAAACTAAAAATGACATAGGACAGTTCTTATCTCGGTAAATTGTGTAATATGGAAAATTGTGTAAGGCGTGTGTATAAACGAATTATTTGCGGAAGAAGTCCAATAGCTAGTCCTTAGGTACTAATATTACCAATACGAAAGTATATCGGTCTGTCTGATACCTCTTCATACTTTAACCGCTGAACAGATTTAATAATGAATTTTAGTATGATGATAGTTTAAGACCGTGGGATAGTCGTAGGCTAGTTTATCCCGGAAAAACTATATCTTTAAAAAAGTTCAGCTAAATCCATACAGCTTTTTAGGAGTAAAGAGAAAGAGACGGATGCAATGCACTTACACATTTATAATATAGACTTAGATAAGTAAGGATTGTTATTATAAACTTGTAACAAGCTTCATTTTATTTTTTTCGTACTAAACACTCGTTTTGGCTGAAGTATCTTAATAAATTTAAATAAATACCAGTGAAACATTATAATGCTGCATCAGAATTTCAGTCGTTTCGTCGTCGGAATAGCTACTACTACAGAGTTATAAATAAGAGGAATAGAAAGACCGAGCAAGCTATAAACGCGACCAAAAAATCATTTATGTTCATTTTCACAATGACATCCATCCAACGACTATCGTGAGAGTTGCGGGCAACTGGGTGGATGCAAGTAGCAGGTTGTCGTTCATTGTGGCGTTCTATGACAGGCCTTTGTTTAGCAGTGGACGGATTTCGGTTGGTGATGATGATGGTGATGATTTTCACAACTCAGTCTGTAAGTAATACTTAAATGAAGTTAAATGTGTAAAAATACGAAAAAAGCGTGTGTTTTGACAGTGGAAGTGGCGAAAAGGTGATATGATTGTGAAAGGAAATACACACAATAACATCGTTTTTAGGGTTTAAGTCCGTCTGTCTGTCCGTCCGTCCGTGTGTCACAGGCATTTTACTCGAAAACTACAAGATGTATATCAATGAAATTTGGAGTACAGATGTCTTGTCAAATCCGCCATTTAGTTTTGTAGTTAAATTACAAAAATAAATATTTATAGAGGGGGCACTCCATACACGTAACAGAAATTGAAAAAAGTTTTTTTTAAATCGCATCAACGTGTGGCACATAGTTCGACAGCTCCTTTGAAAAGGTAGTAAGGTTTTTCAAAAACTTTTTTGATTAAGTGAAGATTTCCGGAAATAATCGCTCCCAAAGTAGCAAAAATTGTGTCCCCCCCTCTATCTTGTAAACCGTTTGTCCAAAAAATATGCAAAAAATATGGATAGGTAACGCTTAATAAATACTTTCAACGAAAATTTGCTTCAACATGATCAGATATACCGTTTTTGAGTTATTGCCGAAAAACTGCGCTTCTCAACAAAAGGACGAAGTGCCGTGAAGATACGTTCTTTTCTGTTAATAGATAGATAGATATTACTTTATTTTTTTCGTAATGGCTACGGAACCCTATTTCAGGTGTGTCCGACACGCTCTTGGCCGGTTTTATTTTTAGTTCTGTGGCTACACGTTGTCTTGACTTTGCCAAGCATTGTTCGTAATTAAATTTGCGTATAATGAGGGTCATGTAGGGAGGAGTTATGTCAAAATATAATAATGATAAAACGTGTATGTATGAAATATTAACAAGGAACGTTTGCCCGCGACCGTTAGGTATTTTGTTATATTCACGTTATAATCTTATTATATGTGTACAGGTCGAATCACAAAGAGCAGCAGCAGGGCTACTACGAAACTCGAAACTCGAAGTTCGTATCGTACCGTCCCTCTCGCTCTTGTATTAAATAGTATAAGTGTCAGAGGAACCGCACGATACGAACTTCGGGTTTCGAGTTTCGTAGTAGTGCTGCCGCTTTTGCGAATCATCCTGTACATTATGTGATCAATACTTAATTTTATTCAGTATATCTCGTGTTTTCGCCTGTGAAGCATTAAATTATCGCTATCACGTGTGGACTATACAATTCTCGGGATAAAAACTGTCGTGTTATAATGTTGTAGGTATAATAATATTATTTAGCAACATAACTCTCCCCCAGGCCCTCCCTCCAGCCAGCTCTCCGGACAGATGGAGTGATGATCTGGAAAGGCTGCTGGTAAAAGTTGGATGCGTCTAGCCGAGCACAGGGCACAATGGCGCTCATTGGGGGAGGCCTATGTCCAGCAGCGGATTGCTATAGGCTGATGATAAGCAAACTAAAAAAAAACCTTGTTTGACAGAAAGAGAATGATTAAACGAATTTTGCTACAGTACAATTTCCATTTCTTCAAAAGTAGCCGGTTATGTATTCTGTGGTTATGTTAAGAGCGTTTATACCGGCTGAGCTGACAACGTTGCATTTTTGTTAGTTTTTCTTGATTATTCCATAAAAATTGAATAAAAATACAAAAATGTGGTCCGTTACAACTGTTCTTACTATATAAGTTAATGTGTCTACTGCAATAATTATTCGTGATAGAATTTTATTTTCTTTAAAAACGAACAAATTTTTATTAACGGTCTTTAAAGAAAATATAAGTCTATCACGAATAATTGTTGCAGTAGACACATTAACTTATGTATTAAGAACAGTTCTAACAGACCACAATTTTAATTTACATTAAATTTTAATGGAATAATCGAGAAAAACTAACAAAAATGCAACGTTGCCAGCTCAGCCGGTATAAACGCTCTTAAGTCTTTCTCAAAGGAATAAAAAAACAATTCCAATTTGCATCAAAAGTAGTGTTACGTTTTCAAAATAAAATTTACTTAAACGTAAAATTCTTCCCACTTCAGCCTCTAAACCTTTTACTTTATCTGCTTAATAATTTTACCCAGACTTAAAGATTTTCTAGACAGTGCGCTGAGTTTCAGCACTTTGAGGATTCAGCATATCTGGGTTTTGCTGAAAATACGGATTAGCTTGAAATTGTTGAAGCATAGAATTTGAATAGTTACTAAAATACTGCGCTGGGCATAACGCTGATTGAAGGAAAAACATGGAAATACTATATATGGTTAGTAACAAAGCTGTAGTCTGATATAAGTATGTACAACTTTGGGTTTTGACGTAGGCACTTACAGCTGAGCTATTGATCTGCGTCAATGTTGCAGAAAGATAAATAATTATCATTTGAAGCCGATAAGTTTTCTTCAGGCATAACTAGGTATACACTAAACTTCATAATTATTTTGTTCAAAGAAATATAAGATTTTCAGACACGAAGTGCCATAGGTCTCTCCAAAACCTTATTTATGATAGTTGCGATGGATAGCAACTCACGCCTCTATTGGCGTATGCAAGTGATCAAAACAATTTTTAGGAGGATAGATCGAGGGTTGACAGCGCCGCGGTGCAGTTGGTAGGTATCCTGCATACCATTGGTTTTAACATCCGCCAACGTATATATTAAAATCAAGTGTGACTTAATCTTCAGCTGACAATTACGAAGCTTTTGTGCTAAATAGATAAACTATAGATAAGAGGAAAATAACTTAAGGTTAAGGATGGGATATATTAAAGTATACTGTCGAATCTAATGAGGTACTTTACATGTACATACGGCAACTATGTAATATTCTAACCTGTGTATGTGTCACTGCTGTTATATATAACTTATTTTCTTTCTTTCTACTTCGTTGCATTTAAAATTATAATTTTAACGTTCCAACTCGCGCTTGTTTCTCAATAACTCAATTTTGAAAGTACCTAAACATTTTTACACATATTTACACTTATCATTATTAAATAATCCAAGTTTGGAATGTAGAAGTTCACACGATTTTCAGTAACGCCCTTATATTTAACATAAAACGAAGTCTACTTACGACAGTCAACAAGAAGAGGGACGGTATATGAGGCGCAGGGCGCGAGCAAAAATGACAGCAGATGATCAATCTCGCACCGAACTCGCGTAAAAAATGATCACTTATTAAAATGTCAATTTGTTCTCGCTTCATCGAAGAAAAATTAGCTCCGCAAACTGAATATGTTAACTTTGATCGTCCGTCCACGAACCTATTAGCCAATTACGCGGTAAAAGCTCGCGTTAAGTCATTAATCAAAGTCGTGAAAGGTTGCCAGTTGCCGTGAAAAAATATTTGCGCGGAGCAAGAGTGAATTTCTGCTGTCAGACGACAGACTAAACAAACATGTTTTTTTATTGATTTTTTTGCATAAACAAAAACGACGTATTTCAATCCCGAACCATAATATTTTAGGAGATACTGGCAACACGAGAAGCTGTCAAGTGCTTTTAAATTATGCTGTGTATGAGTCTGCACCTATCGAAACGCTTTATTACCACGTAATAAGAGCGAAAAAGACGTCGTTTCGGTCGGCCTACGCGACACGAAGCGTCGATGAGGAAACGTCTTTTTCGCTCTTATTGCGTGGACATAAAGCAGTTTTTGATCTGTTAATGCTGATTCCGCGTAGATACTCGTAGGTGTGGGGACACCGGGTAATAATAATAAACATAAACATTCGATTTAGTTTCATCAAAATCCCGTTTTTAGGGTTATGTAGCCAAATGGCAAAAAACGGAACCCTTATGGATTCGTCATGTCTGTCGGTCTGTCCACTTTTTTCCGAAACTATAAGAACTATATACTGTTGAAACTTGGTAAGTAGATGTATTCAGGGAACCGCATTAAGATTTTCACACAAAAATAGCAAAAAAAAAACAATAAATTTTGGGGGTTCCCCATACTTAAGAACTGAAACTCAACATTTTTTTTTCATCAAACCCGTACGTGTGGGGTATCTATGGATAGGTCTTCAAAAATGATATTGAGGTTTCTAATATATAATTTTTCTAAACTGAATAGTTTGCGCGAGAGACACTTCCAAAGTGGCAAAATGTGTGTCCCATCCTGTAACTTCTAACATAAGAGATTTATAAATATAAAAAAATATATATGATGTACATTACCATGAAAACTTCCACCGAAAATTGGTTTGAACTAGATCTAGTAAGTAGTTTTTTTTAATACGTCATAAATCGTAAACCGCGATTTACTTTTCATTCAATCAACTCAAATATATATATAAAAAAATGTGTACGGAACCCTCGGTGCGCGAGTCCGACTCGCACTTACCCGGTTTTTTTTCACGTAGAACTGGCCGTGATTGACCCTTATCGCACCTGATGTTAAGTGCAGATGAGGCCAAAGGTGTAACTCACTAGGTAGTTCAGTAACAGCTTAATTAATTAATTAACTCTAGCCTTGAAGAGCCCTAGGTTGTATTACTTACTTAGATAATCACGTGACACTTGTCACCAATTGACCTAAGTAGTCCCAAAGTAAGCAAAGCTTGTTATTACGGGTACTATTTTAGTCAACAGACGAACATGTACTTAAATAGATAAATACATACTTAAATTACATTATAAAACACAAAAATATACCCCGACCGGGGATTGAATCCAAGACCTCCAGCTTCGTAGTCAGATTCTCTAATCACTTGGCTACCTATTTGGTCGTCAGAATGATGAAATAAAACGTCTAAACAAGACAAATTGTTATATTTGTTCCAGACTTTAGTCAAATTATGGAATTAATAACTCAAACGGAACGAGTTCAGGAGTTGGATTTGCAAAAACTTTGTGAGCACCTGCGTCTACCGCCTCCTAAAAGGCATGTTATGCTGCCTTTACACTTGTTACAATACTCAAGGTAAACATTCGAGTGCTTGACACGCTAATGCCCAATAGACGACATCCTGCTGTCATCTCTATTGCTAAAGACCAGAGAGCACAATTTTCATTGCACTTTTTGACCGGTCATAGTGACTTCTCACTTATCGACTTCCGATATACATATATCGATACACAACATAGGTACTAAAAAAGATTAATAGTAGAGGTCAACAATAGGCGGCCTTAAGTTAAAGAGCGATCTCTTCAAATTAACTTTCGAGCAGTTGAAAATGTGAAATAGACATGCAATGAACAATGAATAGACAGCAAATTCTAATTTAATAATTTCGGTGCAGTTTTTTTTGTTAATTTCATATTGAAATTCTGTTGTAATGTTAACAAGTGTTCCATTAATGTCTCTATTAAAGAAATAGATTTTTTTTTCATATTTTCCGATTTCAAACACTTTGTACTTCTCGGGATAAAAAAAGATAAAAAAAATATCCGTGTAGGATGAAATTATCGGGCGCAAACCCCAGCAAATTGAACAAATGAGACAGGCTGTGATGTCAGCACATTGGGGCGCAATTTTCATGCCCCCTGATAAAACTAGTTTAAAAACTTAAACATAATGCAAAAGAATACGACAACACATTCGACGAACATCATTGTTTACCAAATTCTCGTATGATTTAGTAGTAGAAGTATTTTTATTACCTACTATTTATAATGTGTTTGCATTTATTGTAGAAGTTAATATAATAATGAACAATATCTTTGTTATAGATATATTTTAATTTAAATGAAAAAAAAAGTAAAATATGCTTTCCAAATAGAGCTCAAACTCTGGTTATTATTATCTTTTCCAGAAACACGAGGGTCGACTGAAGTATTAAAATATATGAACATTGGTAATGAGCCCCGCTCGCCTGGGCGCTTTTCAGACGCCTACTAAATTAGAAACGCCAAGGAAAACATTGTTACTCACTTTGGTTTAAAATTGAAGTAATTAAACACAATGTACTTACTTTCAGTGGGATTGATTTGGTGCGAAGTGTTTAGTGCCAAATTGCCAATGCCAAACTTAGCACTATTTCACTATCTATTTTTATGTCACGAGAGAATGTGGTCTTTGTTTAGTTCTCTGGTTTTTCGCCGAAAATGTTTTTCCCATATGATTCATTTTCCAACTGTTACATATGGACGAACGGTTCTTTTAGAAACTGTAATTACTTCAGGTGTGTTATAAAACTAACCTAATCCAACCTATAGGTAGGGTTCTAGAGGATAGTTCTGAAATATATCCTCAGTAGTTTCAGAAAAATCGTTCATGCATGTGAAAGTGGGAAATCAATAACTTCGAAAAAATATTTTCGGCGAAAAGGCATAAGTCTAGACACTATGTCGCCTGTTACGACACCTACAGGATTGAGTCCATCTTACTCTTAAACCGAACACGATGCAGCGTCCAACATAACGATGTAAAAATTATCACCATGGCTGAAGATAAATGCCCAGCCTGGCTAGCACACACGGGAGGATATTATACAAACTAGTCGCTTCAGCATGCAGACTGCTGCTTGCTACCATCGTGTGCCAACATAAGCTCCTGTAGTTCACATTCTTCTTTATATAACACGTTTCTTTATTTTTTTATTTTTCTATCTAAATTATCCCAAAAACGTAGGTACACAATTTAGGATGGTAAAGGAATTTCTTGGTCAGCTGTACATTATTATATTCCAAAGACAATACAGTTTACTAAGAAACAAAAATAACAAAATATATCCGATGTCAGTAGTACCTACTAATGAAACTGCAAACGATTGCCGATGTCCTCAATATCACCCTTCTAACTCTATGTCAATCAACGTGAATGACAATCAATTTCACACGTCACTGCTTCCCAAATAAGGTTACCAAGGGATATAATGTAAAAATCGGCAAGTGTATATCGGATCACGTACAGTGTAGGATTTCGAACTTGACTTTAACCAAAAATATCACTTTGAATCCTAATATTTCGCAAATGGATCCTTGAATTTAACAATGGTATTTACAAACGTGAAATGAAATGCATCATTATTATCTTTATTTATGTCTTTTCATGCCAAATTAGTGCTTATTTTATGATGAATCTCTGGAACAACGAAAACCTATACTGGTTCCCACACCAACTAGACAGTCACTCTTCAAGGCTTTAGGTTTTTATCTAAAGTTTAACTTTATACGCGAATTTGAGTGGGCACAGTCAGCATTAAAAGTAGCTGTACGTTCGTACTTTGTCGTTTTACAGCCAAGTACTAAACGCCATGCAAGATTGTCAATGAGTCAATGCGACAGAGTAAAAAAGTGAGCCGCTACTTTTGATTTGATGCTGACTCTACATACTTCAGATCAGTTTATTAATAGGTACTGATTTTATATTACGTTTTAATTTTATTTTACCATTTTCAATATTAAAATTTCGTTCATAAATGTGTAAGATATGACACGTCAGCTAACATGATCCAGCTTTAAAGCTCGTGTTGGCGTAAAATTATTCATAGATTCATAGAAATTATTCATAGAAAATTACAAACATCAAGCAACCTCTCGCTGCATGAACATATTTTCTAACATAGAATCTACATTTTTAACAGTGCCCTGCGTCCTTTGGGACATGAGTGCCGTAATTTTATCACGCGTCTTCGTGGATGGCACTAGGTATATGCATGATAAGGTCAGAAACATTTTTCTCATTTTAGCGTATAGGATTAACGGATATCATGATCGTTACTTTAGACGCTGCATTGAGATACGCCTTATAGCATGATCCCGTATCTTTTGCCTTCGTAGTTATGGTCTTACCTAATACTTGTTACACTGGATCTTCTTCTTCTTACAGTGCCCTCTCCTTTTTCAGTGGATCGGCAATCATCCTATCCTGACGTAGACAGCAGCAGGGAACAGCGATCTTGCGCTCATTTGGAACCATGTCCGTAGATTGTTGAGCCTTGAGGTTATTGTCTCTTTCCAGGTTTTTTGGTGCCCTGAGTTTTACCCTGTATATGTACGATGAGCCTTAGGAGTTAGTATTAAGTGTTTCGCATTATATGGCCAAAATACTGCAACTTATCGCGGTACTACACGGGATACAATACGCTTAAATAATATAAATACTAGCTTTTGCCCGCGGCTTCGCTCGCGCAGAATTGGTGTGTGGTTTTTGATTTGTTCAGTAGTTTCAGTGGTAAATAGTAATAAACTTCCATCCATCAGTAATCCATCCATACAAACTTTCGCGTTTATAATATTTATTAAGTAAGAAGATAGTAAGAACGGTCCCCACTTCACACTTACCTAAATTTTATGCCTAAATTGACTTGTTTGAGCTAGATTTGCGTGTTAACTAATCATGGCAAGCGCATGCAGATCTCCAGTATTATTATTTAGTTTAATAGGTGTGTATCATTAAGGTCACCATCAATCAGGCCCTATACTACGAAGTGCAAAATTCAAACTTCGTATCTTGCCGTCCCGCTGACGCTTATATTATTTAATACGAGAGTGAGAGGGACGGTACGATCCAAACTTCGATTTTCGTATTTCGTAGTAGCCCCTCAGGGTTTGTCCTCTAAAATTATTGACATTCCATTATACTAGGAGCGGCAGTTTTTATTTCCAAGAAATTCGACAAATTGATACATTACTGTTACTTTATTCTTAGATAAGTAATATTATTTTGTATAATTATGATAGGAGAAAATGAGCAGGCGGGTCACCTGATGAAAAGCAATCACCAATATAATATAAAGGTGCAAATAAAATATGTACCTATAGTGATTCATCTTACTGATTTTCCGAAGTAATTGTATACATATCTATTATTGTTTAATTCTGTCCTACGAACATTCGAGGCCAAAGATATCTTTACACTTTAGTACCTCTCACTGAAAATTTTATATAAACATCCAATCGCGGAGTGACACCGACAAGTTAGTAAAATGTAAACATAGGTACTTACTTATCTTTGAGAACTTCTAACTATACACTTTTATTTGTTTGACCAGTGCGAATAACTACGAATTGAAAGAAAAAAATTTAAGTTATTTACTAGTACTCGAATACTATTCCAATTATCTGTCTATAAAATCAGGATTCCAAAACGAATAGTTTAAACAACTCGAATCTCGTCATGCCCAGCAACTGAGTTTCTATTTGTAACTACACCGTATTTAGCTCGAAACTAGGAAAATGGGCGTACGAGTAAGCGATCGCACTAAATTCATAATAAAGTGCGATTCAGGCTACGTGGAACATTAAAGTTAGGAATAGAAATAGAACTGTTCCGCGTTCATTATGTACACAACCATTCGTCAAATATTAAAAACTTCGGAAGCAAATACTCTCCACGGCCTGTCATCGCTAAATCACTTCATTTCGCTTCAGATTTGTTTCAAAGTATAATATTACTGCGTGCGTTACGTGCATCATTATTTGAATTAATTACAACGTGTAAATACAGTGTACAAGTTTGTGCAGATTACCTCATAATTTTTTTCTTCACCATAAAGCTCGTGGTAATTTTTCAATATATTTGCCTCATGCATTTCGCAAAACTCAGAGGTGCGAGTTGGAATTTGAACCCAAGGTTCTTTGCCTGGGAGGCCATAGCTCAAACCACTAGGCCACCAAGGCTGTTATGACTAGTAGAACATTTTAAATAAATACTTACCTATTTAGAAATTAGATTATCCATAGTAAAATTTTATAACTAGGTACATTCTAGAAATTAACGAACTTTCAATAATAAAATTATAGTCCAGCCACGAAATTAAAGTTATGTTAAATAAAAAGCACAACAAGCAACGGAACGCAAAACGACTCGCTTCCCAGATTGTAAACCAGATTGCTTATAAAGTCACATTTTGTTGTTCATTTATGGCACAATTAAGGAAACTTTAGACAAAGATTTTTATAACTCGGCGCTGCATTTTGTCCAAAACTGTGTTCAGTTTGTAATAGCTAGAGGCAAAACTGGATATTTATTCGACGAAAACTGACCAAGCAGCGGGGGACAAATCCCATCTTACATCTCACTCTTACCCTAATTGTAAAAGTGTGATGCAACATCTGCTCGCCATGATTTCAACAATGAATAAATTTCTTGAGATAATTCACGCGGGCTGGAGAAGGAAATGGTAGAAGTGCAAAACTTGGTTAGTTAGGCAAACGAAATGAATCGTGCTCCGCTAAGCGTGATGGAATAGGTAAAGTTAAACTGGAAGTTAAGTTAGTTAACGGTGTTTCAGTACATTGGGTCGTAAGAAAACTTTCAGCCTCATACCCAAAATGTCTCATAGAAATGTGTCAGATGTTGCGATAACATACAGTGAAAAATTCATTGGATACGAGATTACTGTAATTAGGTAAGTAAATAAAATAACAAAGTTGTTCATTCATTGATTCTTATTATCGGTTTCTGTCATTGCTTGTAACGTTTACATTTGGATGAATCTGAAATCATATGATGTCAATTTGTTGCAGCATTTAATATAATCTATACTTATTAAACTTAGATAAAGTCTGAAGATACGATAAATGAATTTTATTTAATTTTAATTAATTCGCGAAGTGAGGCGCAAATGTTGAATCTCAATTAGTGTCGGAAACTCTCAAGTTAACGCAACTGTTGGTCGCTTAAAGTTAGTTAACTAAACACAAAACTGGAACTGTTACAGCAGTATTTGGTTCAAGCGCCATAAATAATGAACTTTGAAACAGTTCCATGCACAATACTTTTAAGTGGTATAATAATATTGTCAATGATTTGCATTTTTATGTTTACCTTCCGACAAAGTATCTATTAAGGTATTGTATTTATAAATCACTTTAACTAGACCCTTAGCTTTGCTTACGCTGACTTCTCAAAGTCCTAATTTCTATGGGTCACGGGGAGCGGGACGGGTCACATTATAATGGTCGTGGCGTCTCTTTTCGGTTGCATGCGTATAAAGCCGCCCACTCGACGTTTCGTCACTGTTTGCCCATTAGATACAGTTATGGTAAGTCGACAAAGAATAGGAGCTTTTGATCTACAAGTGCTCGAAGTATAACTATTACGATAAATTACACAGACAAATATTTTTATCTAGTTTATGGGTATGAATGAGATAATGTTTATCAAGGTATCCATTCATAATCTGTGAACAAACTTTCCGCTATTTCGGGTGAGGAAGTAACGGAGTAGTCGTAAACACATTACTCTTAAATTTTATTGTTGCAAGCAACGGAATTTTTTAATGTCTATTTTAATAACAAAATTGTGATTGGGTGCGTTTATAAAATAATCACGTGATTATAACTTTTTCGTTGCCTACGCATTATTAAAACTTGACATACCGTTTTTTAGCCGTTAATTTATTAATTTGACAATAAGAGGTTTGATCGATTATATCCCACTGATATTAAAAAAATATTAAAAATGCGAAAGTTTGTAAGTCTGTTTGTTTGCTTGTTAAGTAATCAAGTGTAAACCATTCAACCGAAAAATACCGGGTGCCTGGGTGTGACCTGTAATACGAGCAAAAAATTAAAACATAGATCGTCCTCATCAAACTAAATAACATTAGTTCAGCGACTTTTAAAAATAATGGAGTCTTTGAATTTTCCCTTTCTCATACAAATTAAATACTGCTATCAATGTACGCCATCCTAGGACACAACTGACGTTGCCTGTCACGCTACAAACATCAAGCATTTTGTTTTACATCGCTTCTAAAGTTAAAAATGTAATAAAAATTAAAAAAACTAATTATTTTAAAAAGTCGCTCTGAAAGTCTGACGAGTACGGTTTTAATTATTTGCTCGTATTACAGGCCACACCCGTATGAAATTTGGCACACAGATAGTTTGAGTCCCGGAGATAGACAAAGGATAGTTTTTATTCCGGAAACTTGCATACTTCTTGCGGGATAGCGATAGACGAATTCTGCGCGGACGGAGTCGCGGGTAACGACTAATGTTCATATAATGTTTCTATGGATTGATTCTATGACGGGTTAGTAATAGAATAAATAAAAATAAAACATATAATATTCATAACGTAACTATAACATGATTTTCCGGTTTTTCAAAACATAACATACGTTTGCTATAATGATCATAACGTACTTATAAAATACCATAATTTCATAACGTATGCTATGCTATAAAAACATTGAATATAACAATCAAATAATATAATATTCGCAATCTCTAAAAACCAAAATATATAACATTAATTTAAATCTTACAACGAAAAAGTAACGCTCAAAAATATAAACACCTGTGAATTCGAGACGAAATTTGTCGATTAATTTATTGCATTGTGTTATTCATTGTTTATTTTTATTTCAATTTTACTTTTCTCAAGCTTGGTTCAGTTCTGGCGCTTCGCCGGCTGCTGCCGCGGCACGCTCGCTTTGCTCGCTCGGCTCACGCGCTGTGGGGTCGCTGTTCTAAAATAACCTTACCTATTTTTCTGGTAGCAGGTCGTTTCTGTTGCCTTCGGGGGAATTTAAACTAACCTAACCTAAATTTCTGGTTTTCAAATTTACCTACCCGGTAATTTAAAAACCAGGTACATTATAAACTTGATATTATATCACATTAATTTTATATAAGAAGTTATTATGTATCATAAACGGTACTTATAAACAAGTACCTTATGTATATTATATTAAATTAAATTAGCCCATAAAAATGTTATTTCTTATGCAAGTATATAAAATAACCAATAACTGTTGTGTTGTGTTTTCTGTATCGCTTACTATTTCTGGTGTACAATCAAGAGTAATTGTATTGTATTGTATTGTACTAGTCGAACGTTAAACTTAATGAAATTAAAGTGTTTCATGTTATACGTTATGTTAATTATACATTATGAACGTGTACAATATGAATTATATCTAACGTTTTTGTATAACTTGAGATGCACACTTCTAGCACAGTTTCAAAATAACAGGTATTTACGTCAAAGTCAATAGATACGATAAAAAGTGTTAAAAGTGCTAGATTAGTGTCATGGAGACCTTTACACAAAGATTTATTTATTTATTTAGACTTAGAGTGGCTCAGAATTGAGACGTAGGGTGGGTACTTGTGAAAGCAATAGAGTCCTCCGTGACCGGCGTCGCTCGCCGTCGGTTGTACTTGTACCCCGAAATGTCGCCATTGACAAATCGTTGTTCCCGCCACGTATTCTTCATGCATCTAGAATATTTACCACGTTAAGAGTAGGCATTTATCAAAAATCTTTCACGGTCCAATCTGCAACTTTCATGACCGAAAATAAATCGCTATCATTTGAATTTTATCACCGAACGCACGAAGGAGTTCATTTAAAATTCCCTCTCGCGAAATGATGTTTCAATTTGTGGTTTCTATTTTATTCTGTAGGAAAGGTTTTTGACATGTTCCATTTAATTGTAAGTACGGATTGTTGTTTCGAATTTCAACATACGCTAATTGATTGTGGTATGTAGATAATTGTACTTTGTGAAATGGCAATTTAATTTAATTTGAAACTTGATACAAAATATTAAAAAACAGAATTAACCACAGTAAGCGCCTGGTAATTTACCTACTAACTTAATTTAAGTTTATCTACCATGTAATACATACGTGTGTTTAAACTTTTAATTACTTTTAGCTTTTCAGCGTTCCGTACACAAATGACGAACCCATCACTAAGCCCTTATGATCTGGTCATCCACACAATCGTGTATCTAGACGTATCTAAATTAAAAGTATAGTTTCTAGCTAAAAAGATTGAAAAGTAACAAATATTATAAAATAGTAGTACTCGTACGTAACCCTCTATGTCTGTGTTCAATTATTTTTACAGTAGTACCTACTGAAAATTCTCTATGCGAAAATCTAACTAATAGTACTTTTCGGATAGGATGGGTACGGTGACACATGTATTGTCATTAAGCAATTCAAGGGTTGTGACAATGTAAATTTGAATCGATTTATTGCGATTCTCGATTAAATATGCTAAGGGTGTGTAATCGATTTTGTTAGTGACAGTTTATATTTTTAACTAGTTTTTTCCTGCGGCTTCACCCGCGGTGCAAGTGTTTTTGCTTGCCTATCGGGATCTCACAAACCATGCGGTCTTCTTTGGCACTATATCAAAACTAATAAAGGTATTATTTATTTTAACAAAAACCTTAATAACAAAATTGAATAACAAAGTAACAGTTCAAAACATCAAACAATACGAAACACTCGATACAAAGACGCATTTATCGCTCTCGCACTAATTGACAGATGATGCGAGTCAAACGATTTGAAAAGATTGTGGAATCGATTCGGTCGATAAGCAGTCAAGCTCTATTGAAATAGAGTTCCGTTTTACGCGATGAAAGTTGACAAGATTAAAATTTATCTTTTTAGTTTTAAAACATAATAATAATATTTTTGAGTGATTTTTGTTTATTATTACGAAATCTTTTAAACTATAGAGATATATATTTTTTTGTTCTTTCGGGAAGTATATTTTTTTATAAATTATTGGCCTGAAACGTTCATGGCTTGGAATGGCAAAAAATCAAGTGTCACCGTACCCATCCTATCCGAAAAGTACTATAATTTGTTTTTTTGAGAAAGTGCAAATATAACTTTGATTACTCTTCCTTGATGCCAGCAAACAGAGTTAGCTTGTCTTGTAATTTTCCCCTCTACAGTCTATTATAGATAGTTGGGCCAATCAACTATTTTACCGACACTTTGGGCCTCTCCTGCGTTACCAAAATTGACTCTGGCGTTACCAAAAAATCGTACTTCCAACAAGATATTTCACGGTTTAATAGGTTGAACTTACGTAGGATGGCATGTATTCATGTACACCATCTATTTTATCGCAGAAAAAACATGTTTACTTACAAAAATCTGCAATTGTTTGAAAAATGTCGCGGACAGATTAGTGTCGGTAAAAAAGTTGATTGGCCCAGTTACTCGTATTAACTTTGTTTGCTGTTCACACGTTTTTCTTAACTTCGACTTTAAGAGCCTTAAAATTTGAACTTTGTTCCGAAATAGTTCCTTTATCCTTTCTGAATTAGACAAAATTAGTGAACCAAATCATCAGAGACCGAGCGGGGACTTCCAACAAGCATGCGACGCATTTTCGTACTGTTAACAGGAAACTCATACTATGTTCATAGAAAATACAATTTGATGTACCAACATTTTCTTTAGATTCGAGACCATTACTGCTGTTCGTAGCCAGCGAGTCAGACCATCGGTAATTGGAGCGGTCATGTACAATGTAAAATGTGGTCGGTCGTTGCTGATTGTGGGTGTGAAACTCCCAAGGTTTCGTAGTAGCGAGGCCGAAGTGGAAACACTAAGTCAGTAGTCAGTACGGCGGCAACGCTGCTTTACGGACAACGTGTTCTCGACTCTCGAGCAGTTTCCTGCCGATATTACGCGATTTTCGCGCGCATTTCGAATTTTGAAATTGAATGCGCGATGATTTTTTAATGTGTTACAGATTGTTGTAAAGTACTGAAAGTCGGAGTGAGGTGTAAGTACAGTGGTTACAGTGAAATAGTTTTATTACAATAGTTTATCATAGTGTTAGTTACAGTGACTACGAACTGTCCAGACATCGCTGTGTTCATGGAGATTTATCTGCTATAAAGGTACGTTGTTACAGCCGATTTACGTAACTTTAAGGCATGATCCTTAGCAGGCTTCGTAAACGATTTCTTACGTCTGAAATTCATGAATGACGAAGACAAAGCGTTGAAATATTTAAAAAGTCCCCAAGTCATTTTAGCGGCAGGTGGCGACCGCAATTTATAAAACATTAAAGTGAGGACGCCGATAAAAAGTTATTTAACTATTGTTGGAAAAGAATGGGCGTTAAAATAATTGTAATTTACGAGACATCAATGGCACCCAATGGGAGGCTTCGCTTCAACGAACATATAATACCAACTTAAGGAATTTTCTTCGGTTTAATAAGACGAAACAAAAACTCAAATAGGTTGAGAGTTTTCTCTGTTGATATAAGAATAAATTTTATGTTATGTATAACTGTTTATTGCACATAAAACATGTGAAATTAACAAATAACTTACAGGGATCTTATCCAGTAGTATTATCATTAGTAAATAAACGTGTCATCACTAATTTAGTAGGTAAGTACGGATAAACAAAATTTTTTATCTGTTTGTCTAGTTTCCAAATTGCTTTAGCCGAATAGCCTAGAACAATTGTCATAAAAATGAGCCTAGAAAACATCATCCTCCCAAACTAGCTAATACTTAAAACGAATTCGATAACTAGATTTTTACTTCGCCAAATGATCATTCGTCTGTCTGACCTTGAATACAGTTAAATCATGGAATTACAAAAAACAACATTCGCGTTCGAGTGCGATGGTTCAAGGTGTACGTTGTGTCACTCTAATGCAAAGTGACTCAGTCGATGTACAGCTACATATGGTCATCTCACCGTTGCCGCGTCTTAGCGGACTATCATGTAGGTGCTAAACGATATAAGTTACTTAGCTCCGGCAAAAACATAGGTAAGGAAGTGTTGCATAAAGTTTTGTAGTAGTATGGTAAAACTACAAATCGATGTGAATAGAAACAACTTAACATCAAATTAAGCTATCATGTATCCGTATCCACCTGAACAATTGATAGGAGAAACGTCTTTTTCTTGTTCTGAGAGAAGGCCTGTGCCCAGCAGTGGGACGTATATAGGCTGGGATGAAATGATGATGATGATGAGTTTGTTAATCCTACTAATATTATAAATGTGAAAGTTTGTGAGTGAGTGAGTGAGTTTGCGAGTGAGTATGAATAATCATTTTCTTTACGTTAATTAATAAAATAAACCTACCCAACGTTTGGATTGATAAGACCTGAAACCCAGTGCCTCTGCAGAAAAATATCAGTGTCCAGCCATTACCTACTCGTACAACACCATCCATTTATAAATGCGAAAGTGTGTGCGTTTGTGTATTTGTATGTTTGTCGGTCTTTCACGTCGAAACGGAGCGACGGATCGACATGATTTTTGGCATAGAGATAGTTTGTGGGCCAGAGAGTAACATAAGCTACTTTTTATCCCGGAAAAATGCACAGTACCCGAGGGAACAGCGCGCGATAACCGAATCCCACGCGGACGAAGCCGCGGGCAAAAGCTACTACATGAATAAATTAATAAGAATGCATGAAATTTTAGACTCATTAAAAAGTTGTAAAAGCGCTTTCGACATCACTGCGGAGCAAAGGGTCGGCAGCCATCTCTCTCATGAACTAACCTCGCTATTCAGCGAGGGTTATCAAGCGCTCTTTTGGGCATCATGCCATGGGGCTGATGGGGCCATTTGTAGATTTAATTTAACTTAGTTTTGCAACTACTTTTTATTTTCGTATGTTATCGTTTCATTTAATTAGTTTCTTGATTTAGTAGCTATATTAATAGTAACTATTTCATTGTTGTAGGTACATTAAAACAATGTACTTACCTGAGTAATTTTTTTAAAGCGTAATTTTTTTCGAAGAGATGCTTGTTTTAATATGCTTTCAAACTAATAAGTCAAATAAATAAAAAAGTTGCGCTTAACCTAGATTTGAACTCTTGACTTAACGTTGATGACAGAGCTATTGAATATATAAATACCAAAGCACGTAAAATTTCACAAAAAATATTATAATTACTTTACAATATATAGGTAGAGTCATTCACGATGACGCGTGCCGTGATTCTTATCACAATGTTATTAATGTCTAATTTTGACAAATTCACGCGTCTTCGTGGATGGCACTAGCTATATATGTTTAAAGTATATAAAATCAAAAATATTATAGTTGTAATAAATAATAATCAAAATTCGTAAAGCACGTTTTTCATAATGGTCACAGTTTTTCCTAGATTCGCCCCCACATGGCAAAATTCGTCAAAGTGGTTCGAGCCGTTTCCAAAATCCCCGATATGAATAAATATACAACAACTGCCCTTTTAAAGATATACGTTTATAGTTTTAATATAGTTTACGTAGAGACAGTATGTTTTGTTTACTATTAGAATATCATAAATAAATAAAATAAATAAATATCATGGGACACTTGACACCAATTGACCTAGTCCCAAACTAAGCAAAGCTTGTACTATTGACACTAGGCAACGGATATACATACTTATATAGATAAATACATACTTAAATACATATTAAACATCCAAGACCCGAGAACAAACATTCGTATTATTCATACAAATATCTGCAATGGCCGGGATTCGAACCCGGGACCTCAAGCTTCGTAGCCAGGTTCTCTAACCACTTCCGGTCGTCAATCATAATATGCACAATTGGTTTATATCGGTTTGTCTCGGTTTGGCCATACCAGATGATATGACCCACGTCATGCCGTTGGCAACCTGATGAAGCATTGTAAATCAACTCCGCTTTGAATTCATGTAAAATGCATGCTCTACCAAAGCCAACATGAAAATGGTGACTGGATTTATGAAATGCTCTATAAATTGTCTGTGCCACTGAAACAAACACGTAAACGCATAAAATTTTATGACAGATAGTGCTGTGAATAAAATGGGAGATAGATGAGGCATGAGATTTATTTAGCAAAGTATGATATACTCAAATAAACCATCGTGTAGCAAATAAATAGTCAAAGGCTTTAGCTACTGAAAAATAGGTCACACAATCAACCTAACAATTTACAATAAAGCCCTCATTAACCTCTGACAAAACTAAAATTTATAGTAAAAAAAAAAAAAAATCTGCCTTCATACTGTAAAAAACTAAAATATATATTTTTTTATATCACCACCGCCCATAGACACTTGTAACACCAGTGGGATTGCAGATGCGTTGCCAACCTAGAGAAAAAAATGTAAAGAAAATGTAATTTTTCTGATGTAAATTCTTTAGGCAGTAGTAAATATCGATTGTGATAGATCTATTGCATACGTACTCTATATCTTACATACATCTATACATATGGCAAACTTTACAATAGAAAGAAGTATATACATGCTACATACACTCGTTAAATTTATAACACCACGCTGTTTACATTGGGGATTAAAAGAAACTCTAAAGATAGGATTAAGGGAAATATATGTATATGACTCTTGCAGTTACCTCCCTCATTTAAACCTTAATGGTAAACCATGAGGAAGTCCCATCGCAATTTTCAACTTCTTTTCGTGTCAGATAATCTTTTACCTGAAGTTAAAAGAGTTAAGCTTTAAACAGGTAAATTAGGTGTGGCTATGAAATAGACCGTAAAAGCGAAAAGAATATCAATAAAAAATCTAGTTTCATTGGCAACCGAATAACCTTGCGATTAGCGTTACCGACTGTAAAGCTACACAGATCCTGTCAAATCCCGGTAGAGACAGACTTTATATTATTATGATGAATGAAATAGGTAGGAAAGTTTGTACTTTAGACGACCAGATGGCCTAGTGGTTAGAGAACCTGACTACGAAGCTTGAGGTCCCGGGTTCGATTCCCGTGTCGGGGCAGATATTTGTATGAAAAATACGAATGTTTGTTCTCGGGTCTTGGGTGCTTAATATGTATTTAAGTATGTATCTATATCTATATAATTATATTTATCCGTTGCTTAGTACCCATAACACAAGCTTTGCTAAGCTTACTTTGGGACTAGGTCAATTGGTGTGAATTGTCCCGTGATATTTATTTATTTATTTATTTATTTACTTACCTGAGTCACGCGCGGTTCTTTACATTGCAGTATGTGTTTATCTATATATCAGTACCTACGGATATTCCTTACCTAGTAGAGTCAAAGAAACTGAATTGTGAACCAGGAGGGACCCTTCGTGCTACTACCATGAGTTTACAGTGACCGTACTTGATAGCGACGGCGTAAATTATTTGTAGAGGCGCTGTACAATTCTCAATACAAATAATTTACGCCGTCGCTATCGAGTACGGTCAATGTAAACTCATGGTAGTGGTACAGTCCATACACCTGCCAAGGAAATCATAGCGAAATTGATAACGAGAAAGTCCCACCCAGGTATTCGGTTTTCTGGACTGTACGCATAGTCTCATCTCTATTTATTTTGTAGCTAAACCAACAAGTGCAAATCATGTCATCATTGCTAATTACTTATTTTTCTATTATCTTTTACCCTCGGTTTCTCCAATGTTAATACCTTCACGAAAAAGATTACGGTGTAAGACGCCATCTATTGATTGGAGACGTAGTTAACATGTCAACTTGAAAGCTGAGGTATATTCATTATATCCCACGGAAACTTATCACTGGGGTGTGAGGTACCTTATATCTCAATTAAAATCTTTGTAATATTTAAGACAACCTTTATGCTCCTAGTGGGATAGCCAATTAAATTATACCCCTAAAAATACGACCTGAATATTTGTACATGTCTTCTAGTTCTAGCCGACCAACAACTCGTTACCTACCAACCCCACATATTATGAGGCTGGTTGATACCGCCCGATAAAGATGATTTGCGCGACAAGGGATAATCAATAATGTAGCTTCTAGAGAGAGAAACATTTATTTACACATATTATTATTCGATACACATAAAAATACATTAGTTGGAAAGAATAAAAATAACATCGAATAGTATAAAGTGTACCCCACTCAGCATAATGTTACGGCAAGCCGCAACGCTGTCTTTCAGTGGGACCCATTTAAAAACTAAAACATAATGAAGAACATACAACACACTACGAGTATGACGGCACGAACGCCAGCGGAAAGCAGTTCGCAAATAAACTTTCAATCCGGAAGCATATTTGGCAACACTCGATCAGTTTAACCTGTCCTCTCCCAGAGGCACAAATTTGTGCCCAAATTCCTTTGATCCTGTTATCCTGGGAGATGACAGATTAACCATTTTCGAAACAGTTAAACCTCAACAAGTCCGACCAGGATTGTAGTGTAATATTTACAATAATTTCAATAATTAATGATATTCTGATGCATTACAATAACTCTCGATAAACTATAAAAACAGTGCAAAAATAAAAGAAACATTCCTGATGAAAGACTGGGTTGGAACACAGCCCGGCCCATTGCAAACACGTTCACGATAAGTGAAGTGAAGGTACCGTCATTCTTTGCAAAAACAATTCAAAAACATGTGCGTAGTGACTGATAGTGTTACTCAGTCAGATTATTGGAGCAAGGTAAGTAGAAATATATGCCAAATCAAAATTGTATCCAGTGCCAGAAAGTAATTACGTCTTCGACATATCTCTATGCTCGTACGTTCCTGGGTAGTACTGTCCTTTTAATCAACGTCTTCACGGGCCAGGGATTACCGCACATTAACGGGATGCTCGCGGAGCATTGCGTGGAAGGGAACTTGGGAAATTATTTCATTAGCCTTGATGTGCTTTGATATTTGATGTGGACGAGGTTCTTACGGTGTAGTCTTAATTTTATTCTAAGTTAGGTACATGTAATGAAAGAGATAGACTAGTTTGATGCGTATTTAAATAAATAAATAAATATCATGGGACACCTGACAACAATTAAAATAAAACAAAAATTGAAAACAATTTTTTTTATTGAAAACAGTTCTTAAAAAGTTGTCAATTCTTTCAATGGAAACTAGTTAGGCAAGTTGGTACCCTATTAGTCCAGTGTCTTAAAAAAGTCTCATCATTAGGTTGATATATTGGGTACGTATTTTTTCTTTTGTCAATTAAACAAAAAAACCGGCCAAGAGCGTGTCGGACACGCCCGAAATAGGGTTCCATAGCCATTACGAAAAAAAGAAATATTTTACGAAGGATTTCGTATTTTATACGGAATCTTCCAAGTTTAGGTATGTTTTATACCTTAGGCTGCTATTTACTCTACTACTAATAATTCTCAAGCAAACTTAGCCGTTATAGTTTTTCTTGAAGGTTTAATATACTAACTACCATCCTGATTTTTTTCAAATTTTTCCACCGGTTTAGATTTTAGAGGGGGGGGGGGACGCTCGGTTTTAATGAAAATGTGCACTTTAAAGTTGAATATTTCGTAAACAAATCACTAAATCGGAAAATCGTCTTAGCAAATCCCTAATGGTTTTAATACCTATCTAACGATACCCCACACTATAGGGTTGGATGAGAAAAAAAAATTCCACCCCCACTACGATTATGGGAGGTACCACAATTTTTTTTTTAATTTTTTATTGTACCACTGTCGGCATAGTTTAAATATACATTCGTGTAAAATTACAGCTTTCTAGCATTAATAGTCCCTGAGCAAAGCCGCGGACGGACAGACAGACAGACAGATAGATATGGCGAAACTATAAGGGTTCCGTTTTTGCCATTTTGCCCTAAAAAATGATAAAGATATAGGCAAAGTTCCGCGTCACGTCACGCCGTGCGATACATTTAGCAGGGCATGATGGCACGGCGGGACCCCACTAACATTTGACGCGGTTCACCGTTGTCATTTGTTGTTTGATTGATAAAAAAATACATGTTCATTATTTTTTTATAATGTTTTGCACAAAAAACTGCCCATTTAAAGTCCAACTTCTCTGAGTAGGTAATCCACGTTTTAAAAGTCATTTTATTATAAAGTAGGTATTATAATACCTGCACAAATGTAAGATGTATGACTAATAATAATAAATAAGTAACAACGTTAATCATCATCTAGAAGCATGATTCATAAAATATCAAACGTTTTTCCAGGAACATGGATCTTTATAATGGCTAAACTCTATTCCTTAAGTTCGCAATAAATGAATATCAATAAATTTCGTTGACTATTCGCAGAATGTCGCATTCTGATTGTCTATATTGAGTAGCAATATATGGCAATACCAGTTCCAGTTCGCAATAATGTTCAGAATATGGTTTTCCTAGAAAATATCCGCTAAAATGCAGCTGCGGCTCTAAACAAACGCGAAAACTTAACTCGAAATTAGATTAGAATTTTTGTTCGCTAAATTTTGACTTTCAAGTAGAACAGAGCTGGCGCAAGCATTTACATAGTAAGGAGCATGTATAATGTGAGTGGAAGTTGGGTGAAGGCGGCTTGTTCGTCCAGTTTCGGGGGTGTTATTCTGTTGGGCTCCGCTGGCAACCTTGCGCGGGCGTGGTTTGAACGTAAATTATCTGGAAGGGATTTCAGATACTGTTTTATTTCAGGGCAATACTGATACTTGAATAAGGCGTGATAACTAAATCACTTCCTTGTTGGCAAAGGGGAAAGACTCGCACTGGGGATCCGCTAACGTTACGGTCATAACCTAATTCTTTTCTAATTCATGTTGCACTGCTGGGCCTGGGCCTTCTCTCAGAGTTAGAGGACGTGGATTGTAGTTCCCACATGGGTTCAGTTCAGACACATAATTATACCACTGAACTATTTTGCATCTTCTTTTAGGGTGCACAACAAATTAAGAGGAAACCTTCCAAGGAACAATCCTTGACCGAAAGGCTCATGGTAAATTTCGAATCCGATTTAGAACCCATCACTATCTGCTTGAGGGTAGTAGACCACTCTTGTCAAAGCGACATATAAACATAAGTAGGTACGTACATGTAAAACAATAATTGTCATGTCATGTCGGGCATAGCTACCTAGGTAGAAATGCGTGAAAGGATTCATCATGGGTACTGCACAGATTGACATGTCGTCATTTTATAGTTAAAAGCTACGGGACCTAGACTAAAATATATAACCTAACCAACAAACAGTTGGAAAACCCCCGACTTTGTCACTTCAAAGTTCAATATCTCAAAAACGGCTGAACCGATTTTGATAAAACACGTCTAAGAACCATCGCTAGAAAACCTGCTTTTTAACAAAAAACGCATTCAAATCGGACCACCTGTTTAAAAGCTACGGTGCCACAGACACACAGACGCACATAGCGGTCAAACTTATAGCACCCCTCTTTTTACGTCGGGGGTTAATAAATAGTATATTTTTTATCGAGGGACTAAAATAAGGCAATGTATACCCGAGGTGGTTAGCCTCCTGTCTTTTTATCCGAGGGTTTATATTGACTTTTAGTCTCGAGATGAAATAGTAGATTGATAACCAAGGGTGGAAAGTGACCCATTTCACCTGAGATATTTCTGGCGCTCGAACGAAGTGAGAGCGCCAATAGTTCGAGGGGAAACGGGTAATTTCACCCGAGTTAAACACTCTACTTTTCATTTCGACTGTGAGGAAAGTAAAATAGTACAAAAAATAAGAATAACATTCAATTAAATTTCAGTATTCAGTAAATTAAATTTACTTATATCCAACCTCCAAGTACCTTTTCGACCTGGCCTAGTTTATATTTATAGTTTATATTTATAGAGTTTATTTAAGTCATCATCATCATCATCATCCCAGCCTATATACGTCCCACTGCTTGGCACAGCCCTCCTCTCAGAACAAGAGGGCTTGGGCCATAGTTCCCACGCGGGCCCAGTGCAGATTGGGAACTTCACACACACCATTGAATTGCTTCGCAGATTTGTGCAGGTTTTCTCACGATGTTTTCCTTTTACCGCAAAGCTCGTGGTAAATTTCAAATGTAATTCCGCACATGAATTTCGAAAAACTCAGAGGTGCGAGCCGGGGTTTGAACCCACGACCCTCTGCTTGAGAGGCGATAGGTCAAACCACTAGGCCACCACGGCTTTTTATATCAAGTCATTTTTTATTTAAGTCACTCGAAGTAAATTAAAAAATTAATTACTTTTACTCCCTAGGGACTAAAGTACCTACTCACTTTACTTCCGCCTCGCAAGGCTATACTGACCTACTTTTAGAGCATGAGAAGTAAAAAAAAATTAAACCTCTGTCCAGTTCCTACTCTTTTAGAGATAGAAACAAATTCCTTTTAGTTCATAGTTCATTTATGTCTTAGACTACTGAACTTAAATAAAAAGACAAGCTGATCTAATCCCCGTGGCCATGTCCATAGGTTTTACATCATTGCAATGCTTCTTTGTTTCTTTGTTGTTTCTTTGCTTTACTTGAATGGAAAATGAACGTGAATTCTTTGTAGAACTTTACTTTTGCCATCCTGTTTTAGTTTAAGATTACGGACGTGACAGGACTATTTTTGGCGGAAAAGTTTTCTATTGTTTTTTTATTAAGTTTTCGATTTCGAGTGGGGACCTGTTTAGCGTCATGTATGTCTTTATTTGTTCTATGTTTGTTCCTATGTTTGTTTTTTATGGCGTTAAATAAATGTATTTTCTTTCTTTCTTTATATCGTCACGCGGGTAGTTATTCTTGTTGGAAATTTACTAACTAAAATTGCAAAACAAAGTCTATAGAGAATTCGTTTAAGTGCAGCAAACGTTTAATGTGTTACTTTGGCTCACTTGTGTTGTTGTTGTTTTTTAAAATATGTTTTCTATATATAGGCTCGGGCCACACGCAGTGTAGGTTACGATATTTTTGACGTCGACTTTACCTACTGTATGTCTAAATAGCTTTATCGTCCTTGACAAACGAATCCCTATAATATTTCACGCCCTCATACTCACAGGTACCTATGTGTTTTAGATGCTGACTGTGCCTAAATGTATTATTTCTATTAATTTAATTTTCGTATCCACGTTTAATTTATTCATAGTTTGCGCTTATCCTAGTGGTGTGTAGTAAATACTTAATTAATCCTGGGAATAATTTAGGTCGTCAATGCCAAGGTTAACCAGTTAACCACAAGGTTTACTTCCAGGCATTAACCTAGCGTTATTCCGACTACCTAAGTTAACACCTGACGGTACCCCCCCCCCACAATTTACCAGAGATCAATTTACGCTTGATGTTAACCCGTGATATTGAAGTATTACGCCTCACTACCTTCAAATTACGTATTCATATGATGCCTGAGTTACACACAGTTTACAATACAATACAATACAATAACTATTTATTACACACCAACACAGTAAGCAGTACAGAAAACACAGGTATATACATAGAGAGTTTAGTTAAAAAACAAACTTAATAACTATTATACACTAGCAGTTTCCCGCGACTCCGTCCGCGTGGAATTCGGTTATCGCGCGCTGTTCCCTCGGGAACTGTCCATTTTTACGGGGTAAAAAGTAGCCAATGTCACTCTCTGGCCCATATACTATCTCTGTGCCAAAAATTACTTCGATCCGTATCTTTTTTCGAAGTGAAAGACGGACAAACATACAAACACACACACTTTCGCATTTATAATATTAGTATTGATCAGTTAGTGGGATGGGATGTGTGTAAAATTGTAGTAAAAATAAGCCGTGGTGGCCTTGTGGCTAGTGGCACAAAACACAGATAGTTCAGAAGTCAAACTCCATACAAGTGCGCTCGAGCAACGCACACATAGACACTGCTCACGGACACGGTATCTCGGGCCGTTTGGGACCAGTGCGAGCGCGAATGCCATCCGCTTGAGACACGCGTCTGTGAACCTTTTTTGTACAATAATGGAACAACAAAAAAAAATTATTATAACTGTTCAGTGGACGGTTGTTTAAATTAAATAATCGTGAATTTCGCCAAAAACGAAATCATCGCAAGATATTTTCTGTGACAAATTTATAATATAACAATGACATTAAACTTAAAATATTTTAGTTAGTAATTTATTTTTCCATTCTTCCCGTTTCATTCTCAACAATAAATCAACAACTAGATAAGAGTGCGACTACCACGATAGTTTTTTGGTGCATAAGCCATAGTTGACAACCTTAGAGCGACCGCCGAGCGTAGGTATGAAAAGTGAAGTACATACAGGAGATTGACTTATGAACTATCTGTATTTTGTGCTAGTGGTTTCTCATTTCTATGGTCTCTCAAGCAGACTGTCGTGGGTTCAATCCTGAGTTCACCTCTCGAGTTTTTTGAAATTCAAGTGCGTTACAATCAAAATTTACCACGAGCTTTGCGGTGAAGGAAAAAGCAAAACAAGCAAGCATGCAAGGCAACTGAAGGAAAAGGCAATTCAATGATGTGTGTGAAATTCCCAATCCGCACTGGGCCCGCATGGGAACTACTGCCGAAGCTCTCTCACTGTGTAGGGAGGTTTGTCCAGCAGTGGGATGCATAGGCTGGAAGAATAATGATGAAATAAAAAAGATATAAGGTCTATGTGTAATGCTGTACAATTAAATGCACTGCATTCCTGTCAAAGTCATTAGTAACCAGAATGAGTCCACGAGGCAATATCTGCTATATACGTATGTAGTCTATACTCGTATGAGAGCTAATGCTGTAACGCTGCCGTTGCATTCGTCATTGATAAATGATGTTTGAAACTCTCAATGCAATGAAGCTCCCCGTGCTGTGACATCTCATCTGGGTTCGACTGGCCATCAATATAGATTTGATTTCGAACAGGGTTCTAAGATTGATCTAATTTGATCGGGTTACGGGATAGCATTACTTTCGCGTGGTCTATCATGGATTCAAAGGTTTTGGTTGTAAACCACGCGTATTGATATTGGTTTAGGGGCTGTTTCACCATCCATTGATTAGTGTTAACTGGCGGTTAGGTGTGATGCCGTCTCTATTTGTTTTGTTGGAATAGACGGAGACGGCATCACATTTAACCGTCGGTTAACGCTAATCAATGGATGGTGAAACAGCCCCTTAATCTCTCATGACCGAAAATATGTTGTTGGATGAATATTATCAGTCAAGTTCGCGTATGTATGCACAGCAGACTGACCACTTTTTATTTATTTGAAAACAAGTTTTATCTATTACTTTGCTGTTTGGACCTTAATTATATTGGAACTTGGCTATTTACTTCGCATCTAGCGTGACCATCTGGAGTCGTTATAAGACTCTCTTTGTCTTCTCTTTCTCTTTCTTAACAAATGACCAGGAAAGCAATAGTTATTGAATCGAAATGCCTCTTACGAGCAACAAAAAGTCGTTCGTCATTAGAAAAGCCGGAAAAAGAACTGGTATGACATAAAAGGATACTAATAGGCGGCAATAGAAAACGGTATGGTACCCAGTAATGGCCTGTGAATTCTCTATGGTGGCTATCTTGGCTTGTTTATCTACTCTCGATTGTCGGCGTATTGAGCGAGTTTTCCAACCTACCAGTGTAAATTTTTGACAGAAGAAATGTCTAAAACGTATTCATATTAACAAGTCATTTACCTACTACTCGTATGGAAAAATTTATTGTTATTTTGGTGATGTGTATTGTTAAAAAACACTCTCCCTTTTTATAGTATTTCTATAAGGCCACTCTTTGTTGCATGGTAGAGGAGCTAACCGATCGGATTATACCTAACTGACAAAATGTATTACAAAATAACTCACACGTGTTCATGTTTGTTATTGTTTTGGAGAATTTAAAGCCAATAAATCAATCCTAAATGAAGATGTTTCAACTTTCCATTGACATATTGCTTTTCAAGCTCTTCCTTGGTTTTTAACGTTCCGTGCCTCAGTTGGCTAAAACGGAACTGTTTTAGGAGCACATTGTTGTCCGTCTATGCGTCCGTCTACCAAGAACCCTTTTCTCAGAAACGAGTCGAGGTCTTGAACTGAAATAAACGTCAATTATTCAGATTCTACAGATCTCCTACCCGTTAGAGCAGTGAAAAAATCAAACATGTAAGTCGACGCAATCAAAACATACCGTCATTAAAAAACCTTTAATGGTACGGTATGGTAGGTAGCTCTTATAGCACCACCAATAAAAAAAGTCTCATACATCGCGCCTACTGACGTTTATCACAAAAAATGCATTCCTATCTTGCACACGCTGACCAGCACGCACCAGTTGACCAGAAAGAATATATTTAGTTTCAAGTCCGCAACAAAAACTAGCGGACTTAAACCTTCTATAATAATTATTAGATGCAGTATGCAAAACGCTAGTCAATACTAATACATGTATGATGTTCCGATCTATGTATGTGGCAGGTCGAGGTCGCCATGATGTCATGCCGCGGACGGCTGTGTGTGATAATGATAATTGCGAGTAATCCGAGACGCTGTTTAAGTTGATACCAGTTCGATTAAACACCAAACGAAAAGCGTTTAGCTCACTAGCTCTGCTTGGGCTAGTTATTGGCCAAAGTTTTTAAGAAGTCTCGTCAAAATTGGCGCTATTTTTCTGCACAGAAACGATTAGTGACAATTGGTTAGGTACTGGCTTTGATCTAAGTTTTAAATAGTTTTACAGAATGCTGATCACATTAAGGGACTTGTAACGAAATTTTAGCCCTAAACCTGGCAGCGTATCTAATAAGACACATAATTTTTCATCATCTTTTTGTATTTTTTTAAGTTATTTTTGTTAGCTCTACAAGAATCCAATGAGGCTTGAATTGAGTACACTTATCTCAAAATTCCAAGTTTAGATCGAGTATACCTATGCGCCTAAAATTTGCTTCTAATTCAGATCCAATCCGTTTTAATAACAAAAAGTAAAGACTGCAGACAACGAAAGAGGGCCGAGTAAAATTATGTCTTGCGTCGTGCCAGTATGCGAACATCAAGTTTGATTTTTGACGTTTGGTTTACAATTCTGTTTACGGCAACGATAGCTGTATGTAAGTACACGGTGACGCATAATGTACCGGCCTACCTTTGCCATTCGCTGATTCAATCTTTTCTTTGTATTTGGTCGAAGAACAAGTATAACGAAGACTCGTCTGTCTTCTTAAAAAAAAAATAGAATCTTATCCATTTACTTTGTTTTTAAATGTAGATATTTATGCGACTTAAATATTTTAACGCAATTAGATTGCACTGCACTAGAGTATACATGTACTTATAGAAGGACAATACGCCAAGCTACAACACAAGATAAAGAAGCTCTTATACAATGTAAGGAAACATCCGACATCCGACGCAAGTATACGATGTCCCTACAGGCTACGTGTCGGGCTGACAAGCACAAGGACTGTGTTCAGCAGACTTAGCAGGGAAAGCTGTCATAACCAGCCAGGGAACAAGCACCTTGGTGTCTTAAGGAAACAGAGCTCTGTTTTACGTTTAACAATATAATAACATTGCTTACATAAATTTATACTACCCAAAAGAAAATATATATCATCATTTACATCAATTCGATTTTATTCACGAGCAATATTACAATAGTCATCCTATGTAAATGAAACAAAGCATGAAAGATAAATATTGCCTTACTTTTGTTATATCACTAGCAAGCAAGTAAACGTACAAAATAATTTTATTCCTTTGTCGGTTCTCGGTACCCACAATAAAAGTTCCATAAAATCCCGCAGTAGTTTGAGTGGACAAACAAACTTAGAGCTTCCATCTCTGATAGTATGTTGTTTTTCCTCGTATTTTATTTGAAAGTAAGATAATAAATCCATCAACATCATTTTCTACATTGAACATGACCGAAATATAGTTAATTTTGTTTGAATGCAAACTTTTTGATGACCGTACTTTTGGTTGATTTTGCCTACTTGTATTGTCATCCAAATTACGTATCCGCATCTTTCTAGTGAATCTGATCAATAGAAATGGGTGAAATACGACTTGTAACATTTGAAGATAACTTACACGAACAGTGCAAGTTTAAAAATGTCTGATAAATCAAAACTTGTGTCTAAACGGTTTTTTCAAACCACACTTTGATTTTTTTATAATTATGTAAGTTACTGAACTTACGCAAAATCGTAATGTGAATGGGGTACCTCTAATCGCTTATATTTTTCAAAAAATATAGTACTTTATTGGACGTATATCCTAGGACGTCCGTGAATAATAACACAGACTTGTTCGATTAATAGATCCCTTAATTCCCCTTTATCAAAAGTTTAGAAACTCTTTATATAGAACAACCTCATCTACTGAAAAATCATCTAAATTTGGCTCAATTCTGAAATGAAAACCTAATTATAAGGATGGTAACATTTTAAGCAGCTTTATAAGAGATCTTTAGTTGGAGCGTACGAGAATCGATGTTTCGCTCCATTTGGAGAGTGGCCTTCGTACCAAGTTACCTTATAAGAGCAGCCTAAACTATACAATACTACATGTAAGACGCACTGCGCATCGGTTTGCCATACACACGTTACATAAGGAGCTACGACAACCGATGAATGATAATGGAATGAACTCATAATTGAGTTGCGGTGTTGTGATCTTCATCTGTTTTAGTAGCTCGTACGTGACGGCAGCCAACTGCCTGTATACTATGTATGTACTGCAGTAGATTCCATCACCATCATAATTTAAAAGTTGCATCTTGGTAGAGTAATTGCTACTTAGCCTTTTCTGCCACCAGCCTTTTTCAGCTTTTTTGTATAAAATCCACAGGGCCTATTGCATAATTAGACTAATAATATTAGAAAATAATACAAGTTACTAGTTAGCAATTTACAAGGTGTTGTATTTCGTGTTGCATAATTATTTGGTGTTTTCCTTGTGTTTTCACTAATTATAAGAAAATTGTGTTGCATAAATTACTTATTATATCTTGAAAGTTACAAGCAAATTCATCATTATTTACATCTTCTAATAAATTTCGTTGCATAACATATTTTTGCTAACTTGTAATAAGCGTACTAATATTATTTGAAAAGACACAAGATTACAAGTAACCAAGTTGGCTGAGTGAGGTAAACCTTTGGCCATTCTGTGGACTTTGCAATGAATAATATAAATCTTGGCGGGAACAGTAACGTCAACGTATATCTTTTTTCGAAATTTCTTACTGCGGAAATGGTTTGGGAAGTAATTTGGATTAAATTACACTTGGTGTATTTATTCCAGAAACTACATCCGATAATCAAAATAATACAGATACCACGTATGCAGCTCAGGAATAATCAGAATATTGATGATTCTAATAATTTATTTAAGTGTACATTAGTAGAAACAACAAAGAATTTCATCAAATTGTTCAAATTTCTTTATTAATATAAGTTAAAAAAAATGTTTTTCCTAAAGTCGATCCTGTATTAATATAAGTTAAAAAGTAAATTTATGTTTTTCCAATAAAGTACCCTTTAATTTACACCTTTTGGTGACAGAGGTGTAATTACATATAATGTATGTCTGCATCGTCATCGTCGGATAAATGCTAAATATAAACATTTTTCGTCGATTAGGCCTTACCCAAATCACTTGTAATTTAAAACTACCGTGGTCCTTGGGTACGTAGTAATAAATACAAGTAACAACTAATAATATGAATTTTTAGACTCGTATTGCAACAAAAACTAATAAAATGCACTTATAATATTAGTTATTAGTACTCATATTTTTTCACTTGTATTTTTAAACTCGTATCGTATCGTATGGTATCGTATTATGCAACAATAATTTACAAGTTACAACCAAAAGCACTAATAATATTAGCTTGTACTCACTTTTACTTATTCACTTGTATATTTATCACTCAATATTTTATTATGCAACAGAAAAGTACAAGTTACAACCAAAATCACTAATAGTATTAGCTTGTACTTTATTATGCAATAAGCCCGAGTGAGATCTCTCTATTTTGGCGTCCCCACAATACAATACTAAACTATACTTTTACGCTATACTTCTTTTAGTCTTTTTAGGGTTTCGTAGTCAACTAGGAACCCTTATAGTTTCGCCATGTCTGTCCGTCTGTCTGTCCGCGGGTAAGCTCAGAGACCGTTAGTACTAGAAAGCTGTAATTTGACATGAATATACATATCAGTCACGCAAACAAAGTGGTACAATAAAAAAAAATTTTTTTTTAGGGTACCTCCCATAGACGTAAAGTGGGGGTGATTTTTTTTTCTCGGCTAACCCTATATTGTGGGGTATCGTTGGATAGGTCTTTTAAAACCGTTGGAGGGAAATATTCAACTTTGAAGTGCAAATTTTCATTGAAATCGAGCGTCCCCCTCCTCTAAAATCTAAACTGTTGGGTGGAAATATTTGAAAAAATTCAGAATGGTAGTAAATATATTAAATTTACAAGGAAAAATATAGCGGTCAATATTGCTTGAGAATTATTAGTAGTTTAAGAGTAAGCCTAAGCCAGCCTAAGCTAGGGAGATTCAGTACACAATACGAAATCCTAAGAAAAATATTATTTGATTTTTTTCGTAATGGCTACGGGTTCCCTATCCTGGGCGTGGGCGTATCTCTTGGCCGGTTTTTATTTAAATATAACCCGGCGCTAATGAAGCTTACAATTCTAAAAAGCTGGCCAAGTGGAAGTCGGTCTCGCGCATCGAGGGTTCCGTACGTATTTGTAGGTATACGTTTAGAGAACTCTAAATCAGCTCTAACAATTTCGACGAAATGTCTTGGCTAGAGATATTTGCCTGTTTTGCCACAGAATAAATAATACTACTACTATAAATCATATTAATAGTCATCATCATCATCATCATCTCAGCCGTAGGACGTCCACTGTTGGGCATAGGCCTCCCCCATAGACCTCCGGTCGCTTCGATTGGCAGCGGCTTGCATCCACCGGGAACCTGCGGCTCATCCGTCCATCTCGTTGGTGGACGTCCTACGCTGCGTTTGCCGATCCGCGGTCTCCACATCCATCCATCCATCTCTCGGTCTTCCTCTCAATTGATTTAAATTTTTACTGACACATAGTGTTCATTTACACGACACTCAATCTCAGTCGACATACGACTGCTGTTAACTAATTTCCTAATTGAGGAATTTCTTATTATGGAAAGGAAATTAATTAATTGAGACAGTCATGACATGTTTCTCGGCAACGGTTGGATAATACTCTATTATAGTCCGACCTTAGGTATTTCTGTCGACCAAATGTTGTTCATACCTATTTATTTTAGAATAGTTGATACCTATAGTAAAATAGTTTATTTCAGTGCATAAGTAGGTATTTAAAAAAGTAGCTGTTATTAAAAAAGTTAGGCGCCATATAACAAGGGAGAACAAGAGCCCAATACCAATTTTATATTGTATATAAGCAAAGCAAGTAAGGTTTACCATAAATTTATTTATTTAAAAAAATTCAAACGATTTATTCAGTTAATAGGCCGCAATGGGCACTTTTACACGTCATTTTTTAAACTACCAGCGCTTTCGGAAAGACCATCATTGCCAAGAAAAATGCGCCGCAAGAAACTTGGCAGGTTTTTATTAAGGTTTACTAATGTTTCGGCGAATAACGTTTGGCAACCTGTTTCATTTCGCAATTTTTCATTTCCCAACTGTTTAATATTTCTGAAACTGAAAATATTTCAGGATTTTATAAAACTAACCTAACCTAACCTAAAGGGTTCTACACGATGGCCCTGAAACAAATCCTGAAATATTTACTGTTTTAGAGTTTGCGAAAAGAAACAGGTTGCCAAATGTTACGTTGCGAAAAAGCAGTATCCGATTTATTAATAATGGTGCTTTAATCCTCACAAGTAATAATACGGAGCTGATAAACCTTTCTAAAAAAGTTGGCAGTCATTATTTCAACGATATGAAGTCAAAATTAAAATGTCTTGAGGCTAATAACTAGGCTAAAAGTGCTTGCATTCATAAATGTCCAAAAAAATCTACCCCCGTTTCGGAAAAACCTCTGTTGAAAAGAACCCGGCAAGAAACTCAACGAGTCACATTTTATTAAACAGCTTTACAATGATATTTAATGTCATACATCACAATTATTTAACACATTTTTAACACAACAGATTCGCCATTTGAATCAATCAATCAATGTCAATGAGAATTGCAATATTTTCAATCATTCCTATAATCTTAACTATACCTACTACTTTATTGTCATTCTTGGTTACGCTTAGTCTTTAACTTCCTCAGGAGAGAGAGATTTGGCTTTGAGCCAATTCAGTCACACCTGTGAGCCATTTTATCGATAATATCATAGACTATAATATTTAGGTAGGTACATGAATGATAAATTTGTACTATATCAAATACAATGTGCCAATATCATCAAAACTTTATCCGAAATAGTTTGGAACCAGAAATGTATGCATATAGTTCTGAACTCTCAGAAATGGGACAGCGATATTAGAAAATAGTTAAGTAAAATTCCGAAGCGAAATGAGTAAGTTCGATCAAATACTACCAAAGTTATTGGTAAAAAGTTAAATCAAATAAAATAGTAGTCAGCAAAACTTTTCATTAATATTAGCTTTAATAACTGACTGTTTAAAACTGGTGTAATTTTCATACATAATGGCCCAATTAATACGTATTATTATTCTTCTTTTTCATCTCGCCAGATACATTCAAACGTAATGAAAACTAATTAATGAAGGAACGCATTCCAAAATTAATCGACGTCCGTTAAATTAAGTAAACAAACGAACCCGATTGTTTTTTGTTTCATTGGTGCATTTAGCTGTTAACGTGCACGTGACTATTTTGTATACATACATGAACGGGTAAAACTATTTATATTATACATACACGTTTGCATCTGGCATAGGCACGTGGTGGTATAAAAATAACCGGCTTCAAATGCTAGGGCATGCTCTTGAACGATAAGGAAACGGTCGTAAAATACTAAAAAAATAATGTAGTTTTAATAGGCTTTTTAGATGTTACACTGCAATAAACTTTAATTTATGGCTTAAAATTAGAAAAAACCTACCTAGTTAAAATAAAAAGCCGTAGTATTTAGGATTAGGCAATGGTCATTCAGATTCACATTTATTTATTATTTTAAAAAAAGTATCAAAATCCCCGACTGTCTTAAAAAAACTTCAAATAAAAACTAAAAGGAAAAAATCAAGTTCTATAGTCTAGTTTAAAATAAAATTATGCCGTAATGGATTTAAGGTGTAAAGTAGCGTAAACTAACCTAAGGGTTAAGATATCTTATTGAACGCTTTGGCGTATACTGTAAACCCCTAAGAAAGATTAATTAAATAGATAGATAAATTGCATTTTATGAAAACTATGTAACTTAGTTTTTGATCGATGTGGAGCCAATGACAAGTTAGTAAAGTACCAGCAACAAATAGACTTGAATTATTGTTATAATTATATCAGTATGAATGAACCTACTTTTTTGCGAACATCAAGTATATCTATGCCTAGGCACATTTAAAGTTTCACATTATACGACGCTCATCCTAGAGCAGTCGGATCAGCTAGGGATCCTTAAGTGGCACTTAGCAGGACCCCGACACGCGGCCATCCGCAATCCCGAGGGTAAAGCCAACAGTTCACGACACCGATAGATTTAATCACGGGAGAAGTGCATAAATCTGAGCGTTATTTTCTTCGTTCCTCAAGGGATATTATGAGTAATTAAGATTGTTCAAATCAGTACGACAGTAGTATGTTCTTTAAAACTTTCGTTTGTTCTTCAAACTGCGAGCAATGTTTTTTTTGTTCGTCAAATGTTTTAAATAAAATTTATTTAAAAAAATGACATTAATGATATACTTACAGAAAGAAACCCTACAAAAGCGATGCTCGAATGCCAATATAGTAAAAAACGGTTTCTTCCTGGTCCTGGTCGCTGTTGCTTCGAAGAATGTGTAAACTTAAATTAGGTAAAAGTGCAGAAATAACTCTGTCTGTTTGTTTGTCTGTTACCGCTGAACTTATTTAAATTAAACATGTTATGGAGATAACTTTGAGGCCCTGAAAAGGGCATAATAGTTTTTATAAGAAAATAGCAAAGTTCCCTCGGAATAATGATATAAGAATACTTCACACACGGAACCACAGGCAACTGCCCCCTATTAAATAAAAGTTACAAGTACTGAAATTTTACATAATTGTTAAGTTTCTCATACAAAAAAGTGACACGTAAAATTGTATCACTACACTAGTTAGGTGCCTAGTTTTTTAGTTTTGTGTCAAGGCATCTAAAGCCTTGTAAGTCGTATTGCTTTGAACAGACTTTTAAACGCGGTAAAAACCTTAGAATTTTAATTGCTCTGCGGTTAATCAGTTTTTATTCTTCTTTATCCTTTTTATTATTTTATTTTAAACTTCAGCTGTACTTTTTGAGACGCTGGGTTCTAAAGAATACAGTTAGTCGAAGTGGGGTCTAACTTTATTCGAAGCATTCTCTTAGTAAAGAAATATAAGATTAGTTACCAAAACAACCCGTAAACCCGCGGCTTTAACCATATTTTATAGTGATTTAATTAATGACTGCGTTTTATCCCACTTTTAACCCTGTGACAACCAAGCTCACTATGTTTAAAACTAACTGCATATTTTCTAAAATTCTTATGAATGGCAAGGAAACTATTAAATAATGAATCAAATGCAAACCAGCATCTGAACACTTTTATTGTGTGTTTAATCATAGTAAATATATCTAAATAGTCAGATTAAGTAACAGGGCTTTTACAAGAAAATGTTGAATCTTCATTAATAATACTCTTTCCCAGAATCGAGAACGATTTAATTTAACCGAATTCAAATCTCTATCAAGTCGAATCTCTATTTCGGATATTGTTTAATGACTCATCGACAAATGCCGGAAATACCAAAATATACATTAGTAACATTCATTACCATCTGAAGTGAGATATTTGAACAGGATGACGTGGGCTAATAATGGTCAATCTATGTTATTAATAGTCCTGTGTCTCACCTCCTGTGGATTTACCATTGGATGACCTTTTCTAAGAAATCAGGTGAACTTAACGCGGCCTCATACACAGTAATATCTCATCATCATCATAATCAGCCGTAGAATGTCCACTGTTGGACTCCCCAGAAGGCCTCCTCATAGAACTCCATTTGCTGCCTATTGCAGTAATATCTAATATATCGTATATCGTATATCTTTAAAGGAGCATTTATTTTTGTATATTTTTTATTTCAGGGATCTCGGAAACGGCTATGTGGAGGCATTCAGGGGCGAATAATCGATCTAGCTTGGTCTAATTTCTTTGAAAACGCGTGTAATCGACCGAGTCTTAATACGAGCGAAGCTCGGTCGCCCAGTTTCTAGATATTTTTAAATATATAACACATACTGAAGATTTTTTACTTAATCATATTTTTACGGAACATCTGTTAGTGATTCTGTGCCCGATTCAAATGTGGCTTAAGACAAAACTTATATGTTATTTTAAAAGTTCCTTTTGATACAAAATATGAACAAACTTATCAGTATTATCACTATCGATGTCAAATGCATAACCGTTATATTTTGGCAAAGGTCGTGACGTCACTTCATTACTTAACGGTAGCCATTCATAACTGCACACTAATAAATATTTTATGCTCATAACCTTATGCGAGCAATTCGCGCGTTTAGCAGTTTAGCACGTCCGTGTAACCGTCAACGATCCACAAATGGTTAGTCTAACGGATTGCCCTGCGTAAATTTACACCACTAATATTTAGACCATGATCATTTACGTCACCATAAATATTTGCACGTAAAATTTACGTCAACGTAATTATTTGCATGATGACGCCGTGAATAATTGCCCTTTGGTATTGCAGGACGCGCCACTCCCGCTAATTGGTTGTAGGTGTAATCAGCCCATATATTATGTAGGTAATCATTTTGTCGCCGACAGTAATAAATTAAGTAACACCTTAGTTTGTCGTGTCGGTGTGAACGTTAATATAATGACGAGAACGAAGCCTTATTTCGGCAGCTTTGTGTTATGTACACGTGGTTTACAACGATATCAAGTGGGATATGAACTTTGAAGTATGGAATGCGGCAACAAACAAAGGTAAACGGCGAAGTTATACTGCTGGTTTTTGGTAGATTTATGTGTGCCTCTGTTGGAATCACGCCTCGGTAGGGTTACCCACCTTTGCGTGAATTATCGAAGCGCGGGGCGCTTACCACCTGTCAAATTGCTTCACACGTTTTTTTTGTAAAGGCCTCTGAAAGGCCGCCTTTGCTGTCAAGATCTGTGTTTTTAAAGCTTTGCTGCGTAGAGGCCAAGCGAGCGTATTCGGTGTTCAACAAAAAAAACACATACACACACTTTTGTTTTCTTTATAAATAAGCTTGGAAAGAAAATACGCATATACATAATGTCTTATAATAATATTATATATGTTCACGCTCACACATGTATTATTTATAATGTTTCATTGATTTGTGTTTTTCCAGGAATTGAGGACCTGATTATTTGATATTTATTTTGATTTGATACATTCAAGCATTCATGACAGAAAGGGTCTTGGATTTTTCAATTCAACTGTATATATTTAATGGTTCACATTAACGAAGCTGCAGGTTAATGCTATAAATTTGGAACTTTTACACAAACATACAATTTAGATTAAAAATTTATGTGTTTACAAAGTGCGTTAACTTAATAGAGTATTTTGATTCTCATAATTCATTTATTTGCAATAAGTGTTGGTTATAATGGTCTTAAATTTAAAGCAATAAAAAATGTTCACACACTTAGCTATCTCATTCTCAATTGTCACTGGTGTTCGCGATACAGGCCCAAGTCTAGTATGGAGGCTGCCGAAGAACCACAATTATAATGTTTCTTATACGTTAAATATACCTTTTTACTTTTTATAGTCATTAGTTATTGTTATCTAGATTGAAGCGTACCTATCTGCCGTAACATATTTTTATGTAACACTTGAAAAATCTGTGCCTGAAAATACACGTTTGTTTGTTACTTTGAAATAACGAGCCGGGTTGTGTTTGTTCTGCAAACAGTTAAACAATCGTGACACGCAGCGGAGCTGAAATTGCTCCGAACAAATAACAACCTTAGTCAACGTCTGCGTTACGTTTCTGCTGCAGTACGGTGATCACCTTGCAGCGGGTCTCCTCGTAATCCATAATATCGTTTGTCCTAATGTAATGTTTGCCATAATGACCATTTGCCATAACTCCTTTTTCTTGAAAACTATAAAATTTTCAGGTAATTTGAAATGGCCATCCCGTAGAAGTTTATAAGTTAGGTTAGGTTTATTTTACAACAAACACGAATTATTTATAGATTTCAAGGAAAAAGAGCAAATGATCACTATGGCAAACATTAAATTACGAATTTTAATATTATGGATTCCAATATACCCCCCTTGCACCTTGGTTACCGACCTGAGTGATATAAGTAAATAAATAAATAAGATAAATATCACGGGACACTTAACACCAATATTTTTGTAAGTTAAATGTATTTTAATATTTCTTATTTAATGAGTAGTCGTACTTCTACGTACGTAAACTTTTACGAAAGTAGGTAGGTAATGAATAAAAAACCGGCCAAGAGCGTATCGGACACGCCCGAAATAGGGTTCCGTAGCCATTACGAAAAATTCTAAGGATTTCGTATTTTGTACGGAATATTCCAAGTTTAGGTATATTTTATACCTTAGGCTGCTATTTAAGAATAAAAATAAGAATAAGAATAAGAACTACTCTTAAACTACTAATAATTCTCAAGAAAACTTAACCGTTATAGTTTTCCTTGTAAGTTTGATATACTTACTAACATCTTGATTTTTTTTCCACCCACCGGTTTAGATATTAGAGGGGGGGGGCTCGATTTTAATGAAAATTTGCACTGTAAGGTTGAATATTTTGCAAACACATCACTGAATCGAAAAATCGTTTTAGCAATATTTATGTACAATTTCATTCAGATTCTTAACTTACTCGCTCATAATTTTGATAGATAGATCGGCAAAAAAACTAATGTCTGTTCTTAAAACATTGCTATTTTTTTAATGGTAATCGCCGAAAAAAAAAACAAAAGACTATTATAAAAAAAGCCTATTATACATAACGTAACGAAAGACAAGGGGTTAATTATATTACTTACTAATAAATATTAATTTCAGTAACTAAGACCAAGAAAATATTTCGTTGAGCGCTATCAGGTTATCAGATAAGTTCAGTGACTGCACGTAACTGGAAAAGTTAAATGGGCGGGTTAATCATTTTACGCTAAACTTGCAGTTAAATGGAACACACGTGGAACATCTACCGACGATTTTCAAGCAGTGATTAAGCTTGTAATTTTAATTTTAAATTAAAAGTTCATCAACATTGTTGCTCAGAAAATATTAGAAGCATTTTTAATATATCAAACGTTAGCCGAGTTACTGACGAGTGAAGTCAAAGTGTACTCTACCAAAAGCCTTTTAATTAAAACAGAATATTCAGTAGCACTCGTGAACGGTTGGTTTTTGAAACGCGTCGTTAACATGGTAATACTGATACGTATGAAACGGAGTGATACGTTTTGTAATGTGTTTATTTAAAGAAACATTTTACGAAAATGATTTTTAGGTGCCTATTTTTAGATTTATGATAATATTGCTTTGAGTCATGGTGATTGTTTTAAAGCACCTGGTTTCCGTGAATGAGGTTTAGTTAATAGTTAAACAAGCAACCAAATTAAATTTCAATTGGTTGGTATACTAATAACAGGTAAGTTTTCTTTAGCGGGTATTGTATTAATGTTGGATAGATGTAGAAATTCATCAACACGACGCCGCGTTATGGCGATGACAATTCACTAGACGAGCCCCAATATTCTCATAGCCTATTCTAGTCTAGCTTTGAAGCGGCAAAAACGAATTGAATTGGACACAAATTAGATCTTGAAAAAAGACCCGTGAAAGTCACACAGGATAAGAAATGAGAAACGTTCTTTAAATTCATACGATGAACACTGTTTAATCCTGCACGGAAAATATTTACTGCTTCGACTTTTAGAATCTTTGCTTTTCTGTGTGTAAGTGAAAAACTTCTGTGTGATAAATTGTTATAAATTTGAATAAATACATGAACTTAGTTTTCATTACCAGTAATAACGCAATAGGAACACTTATAAACGCGCCCATCTGTTTCCATCTGATACCCCGGGAAATTATGAAAGTTCCGGATGTTACTACTGAACTTTTTCAATATATTCTCTTTACGTTTGTCATTAGGGCTGTTCGGAGCATCCGCCACTAAGCGGCGATAGCTAAGGGATGGACCGAAAGGGTTTCCATTGCAGTTCGACCCTTAATTGAATGAAAGCGGTTCTGTAAGAGAGTTAAGTCAACCAAATTACGCGACATATCCAAGTGAAATAAGAAGTAAAACATTGGCATCGAAAGCCTAATTTTACTTGAGTTTAATTTCTTGCCGGATTGTTCTCCACAGATGTTTTTACGAAACGGTGGTAGTTTTTTCACATTCATAAGTGCTTGTTAGAGCCTAAATTGAACAAAGATATTTTGACTTTGACTTTGATTTATATTTAATTTCTAACGTGTGTCGTGCGTGAAATTAAGAATAATTGGCGACTTTATAGGCATGAAATTACCGAATATATATGTATTTATATATATTTTATTAAATCAGAAATCTCCAATTCAAAACCTCACGTTAATCATAGTTTTTCGAATTTATCGCTCAGCCATTTCGGAAAAAATGAAGGTAACTAAAAGTAATTTATAGCTCGTAAAACTAGAAACAGACAAAAACGTATCTAAATCGGTTCAGTGGTTCGCGACGTATAAGATAGCAAAATAACGGAGTAATAAAATAGCGCTCTTCCGGAATGGGGTTGGTGCGGTTCTTTGTATTTTACCAAAAGTCGAGAGGAAATACAAATTGCCTAAGTAGGTATTTGATAATGCTGCTAGAAAAGTGCGACTGTAAGCTCCACTTTCTTCTGAATGTGTTTTAGATGACGGTACCTAACTTACTGCCTACGGAAAAATATCTTAATTTCGAAACTTTAACGTGGCATATCTACTACAGATACGTAAGTATATATTTCGGCGACCGATCGTAAAATCCGCCAGATCACGGAATTCCTAGACATATCGTGAAATGGCGCCATTTCATGATATACCTAAAAGTTGGCCAGACAACCGGAAATACCCTATAAGTGATTTGTATGGAAAACTACTTTTTTTAATGACTGCATCTTTTGACTGAACAGACATCTTGACAGACGTACAACAAAGCGATCATTCCGTTTTTAGTTTTGAGGTACGGTAACCTTAAAAGTGATAAAATGCCGGGATAGTATGTAAGATCTAAACTCTTTGCAGTTCCTATTATCGAAGGTCCTGGTCTTCATTGTCACGAAATCAATTTTAGTCATAGACGATGTCCATATTTACCGGCAGAATGAAAAGTAAGCGTCTGTTGTCAACAACGTGAGACTTTCTCACAAAAGGCAATTTTTTCATCTAACTCTGAGTGGGCACGGCCCAAATTTACGGTCGAGAGCATAAAATGCTGGTTAATTGATCGGATTTTCTGGTCCAATGCTGCTCGTGACGCCGATACGTGACGAACAACTTTACTCAATAGTGCTGAACTTACTGCGATGACACTAGCCCTCTTTCTAAGGGCTATTCATGCAGTTGATCGATCGAGTTTCTTTAAAAGACTTTGCCCACCCTTTCAGAGTGAACCCGAAGGAGTTTAGTGACCGGACAGATAAACGCTGCTAGTTCGGACACTCTAGTAATCAATAGCCAGACAGACGATGTTATTGAAAACGAAAATCTACTTCGTGTAGAAAGTCGCTTCGAAGTATTTTTGAGCTTCTTCAGATTTCTTTCGCAGTAAAGTTTCAAGTTCATTTCAAACCGCAGGCCGTTACTGTCACCGCAAAGAATACATTCCCACTTTAGCTCGCTCGGCAAGCACCAGTATTTCTTTCCCTACTACAGTTTGTACTAATTTAAAACACTTCTAGCGTGCCGGAGCTGTGAAATCTAAATCACTCTCGGCCTAAACTTTATTTCCCATGTGAGTGTATGAGAGGGTTTCTCTGTAATTTGGACTAGAAACAATTTCGGTCTACTCAACGAGTACCTAAATATTAAAGCAAACATTTTACTACTAGATCCGCTGTACTGTAAACTGTGGAGGTACACTAGCAATTTTACTAATAGTTTGTAGCTGTTTGTTGTAATTTACGTGTAAGTTGGTAATTAGCTTCTGTTTTCATATGAGTTAAGAGTTCATAGGCAATGATTCTAAGATAGGTAGTATTTTATTAGCAATTATATTTTGCACTGTCGAATTCTGGCGTGGAAAGTAATTACTGACGCATCAAAAGGTAATCTATTTTAACCCTCTTGGTGGTGCTGACTTACCATCAAGTGACACATTTGTTCGTTAACCACCCCATTCCATGGAAATAAAATTTAAAATTCATATCAATATCGTGAAACTCTTGCGTGTTTAGTCAAGCATATTTGAGAAATGAAGTTTTTAGTTCAGTGATTTTTTTATCGCAATATTTGTGGTCAAACTTTAACGAATGGTACAGTACGATTATCTCCACTTTGACACTCGGCAATTCTACGTCTAATCCGGCTTTGTGTATTAGACAAGGTAAAAAGCTTGATAGTAAAAAACAAATCAAATAGTAATTTGTCGTAATTTGTTTGTAATTTACCTTTACGATTTAAACCGAGACATCCCGAGTGTCAAAGTGGAAATAATCGTAGTGAAATTTTGACTTGTCTATCTAACTGAGCTTATATTTTAGGAATAAAATATATTATTTTAGTAAAAAAGATTAAGTAAATTGTATTAATAAAGAATTCAGCATCGCATTTACTAGCCTACAATCAACATTAACGATGTGTTAGCTCTAACCAACTTCAACAAATGCTTCATATCAACCAAGGAAGGAAGGTCGTAAGAAGTGCGAATGTCGCAAATGGGTCCCATCAGACACATCAGGCGCGATATATGAGTGGGACTTCCCGACTCGCTCGCCTCGTCATATGTTATGTATTGGTACAACACTAGTGATGTAGGCACGCACTTGGCTTTTATGAAGGTCGGAGTAATGGGGGTGGATATATACATGGGTTGTAGAGAGTATCGATGTTTCGTGCGTGGTGAACATACATTTAATGATGTACTTACAAAAGCAGTGATTGAGGAAATGAGCACAAGTAATGATTATACAGGTTACTCCTATATTCTGTAGAAGTTCAGAGACTGGATGATCTATTTTTGAAAAAGGTGGGTAATTAAATTTTCCCTATTATTTGCAATTGCTAATTGCCATAAGTAATGCATTATTCTGTCAATGGCGTATATAAAAAAACAGCCAGTGCCATAAGACTCGCTCTCAGGGTTGCGTCTGCCAAGTTTCTTGCGGTGCATTCTTCTTGGCAATGCTGGTCTTTCCGAAAGCGCTGGTAGTTTAAAAAATGACTTGTAAAAGTGGTAATTGCGGCCTACTTACTGAATAAATGATTTAAATTTGAATTTGACGTACAAATATAAAAGTAAGCAGAATAAGTGTATACATGTGCAGTCAAAAAAAATTGATTGCTACTGGTATCATATTAAGTTTCCATACATCTGCCAAAGAAATCAAACCGAAAATTGATGATGAAAGGTCCCTCTATCGATATTTTTGACACTGCACTTTCCCCATTGGGAAACTGAATCGCGTACCATCAGCCAAATAAGTGGTCTATCAATTTTTAAACAAGTTCCTATCAAATGGATATGTCGCTAAAGTCGAACTTTCAAGTTGACAGACACGTCTATTGGCATTATTGTTTTATGACATGCAAACGATTATCAACTTTAGGGTGGTAGACCACATATTTGGCTGATGGTACACGATTCAGTTTCCCCATTGTACAGTCGCCATCATATATTTCGGAGCGGCCAAGATGGTCAAAAATATCGATACATGAACTCTAATATCTTAATAATATAAGGTACCTACATGTGCCGAGATTTTGAACACCTTGACATCGGGTATTAGGAACAGAGTGGAGGGATGGCGAACCAGGCACAAAGAACGTGCCTTAAGAGAATATTGACTATAGTACAGTTTGATTAATTCGAGTTAACACTTGACAGATGGGCGTGCCTTCAGTCAATTTTCAACTTTGACGTCATACAAATAAAGCCATTTTTAGTATACCGCTACCCACGTTTACAGATTATGTAAAAACTATTTTATTTGTATGACGTCAAAGTTAAAAACTGACTGAAGGCACACCCATCTGTCTAGTCCATCTCAAAGTAATCGTACTGTACTTAGTCATTTTACGTTCAGCCCTGTGAGAGTATACCTAAAAGTAAACCTAAAATCGCGAAGTATAATAATTATTATCACCGAAACTTATGACGATATATTTCTAAAATTTTCTTATCAGTTTAACCACACATCCCATTGTATAAGGCTCTGTTTACACCAGAGATGTGCGAGGATGTGTAGCAAGGAATGTGTTTTTCAATGAGCCAATAGAAACGCTGCATTTACCTCGCCTCGCGCCGCTCAACTGTGTCCATCAGAGATGTGATGTGCGAGGATAGATGAATGAAGCGTTTCTATTGGTTCATGACAAACACATTCCTTGCATATCTTTGTTGGAAACGCAGCCGTATGTTTTAAACTTTCCCCACTCTCACTCATATTCATATCTAATATTTCTAGGGACTTTTTTACTGCTATAATATACTACTAACATAATCAGTCAACTCGTGACCGCGGCCATCGCAATATGGTCGAAACGTCGAGGTATTTTTAGCAGTACATTTACGAACTATTGCTCGTGATCACATTGCATTGTACACAAAAACCTTTTAAAGCTACCAAGTACCTACAAAAATAAATCTTTGTTTATTGGCGTGCCCGATTTATTTTGCCACGTGTCGCAAGTTCGCAATTCGTGCTATGGATAGAGTATAAAATTCCTATATTACGAATATGGTGGTTGAATGCTTGTTTACAGAGCTTCGCGTATCGTGGCCGGTGGAACCCAACAGCGAGCTTGCTTTGCATAAAATGGAAATCCTTGTTTAGTTACGAAGGCGAGCCCTTGGCTTTGCATTATGCGTCCAAGGAAGACTTCTTATTAAATGAAGGCTACGATGTTACCCCCGTTGGTTTACACTGGCATCGTAGCCTAATATTTTTTAACTGTAAGAGCACTTTGTCGGGGCACTAAATCCCTGAAATTATCTAAGTCCTGGCGCGTCCAGAAAGTCGCAGGGACTGACTGTAGTCAGGACGGACAGGGCTAGTCTAGAATAAAGTGGGGTCCACGGACCCCTTAGGGGTACCGTACAATGTGTATCAGGTGTCCGTCGTAGTATGTCAGTTTGTAAACATATTTACAAAATTTATTAGAAAATTACCAAAAAAATTTTTGACACGGGTCCGTAGAATTGTTTAAATTATGAAAGTGGTCTGTGAAGACTGCAAAAAGTTTAAGAAACCCTGAGTTAGCAGTTAGGCAGTTACCTTATATTATATTCAAATAAAGCAAATAAGCTAAGCTAAGCAAAAGCAAGTAGGTAGGCAAATAAAGCATTCTCATTCTCTTTCCTTTCTTTAGCAGCATCGGCAACGAGTTCAAGATAATGTCGAAGTCTTTGTATCTCAGCTTGATCTCAGCTGAGGTGTTTAAATTTATGCCAGACCTATATACTAGTTACTTATACACATAAACATACAAAAAAAACAAAGAATAAATATATTATAGTTCGCCAGTCAAATAACACTTATTTTTAACCCCCGACGGCAAAAAAGGGTGTTATAAGTTTGACCGCTTTGTGTGTCTGTCTGTGGCACCGTAGCTCTTAAACGGGTGGACCGATTTGAATTCGGTTTTAAGGGTTCCGTAGCCAAAATGTCAAAAACGGAACCCTTGTAGTTTCGCCATGTCTGTCTGTCTGCCTGTCCGTCCGCGGTTTTTCTCAGGGACTTTTAATGCTAGAGAGCTATAATTTTGCACATATATAATATGTAAACTATGCCGGCAAAATGATACAATAAAAAAACTCGAAATTTTTTTTTAAGTACCTTATAGGGTTCCGTTTTTGCCATTTTGGCTCTGGAATTCTAAAAAGAGAGGTCATTAGATCAGTGAGAAATTGGTTGCTGGGGGGTTCGTTGTATTGCAATACTACATGCAATGTATTGTGATCACGTAAATTAAATTCCTTCTAATAAAAGGAGAAAGAAGGAAAAAAGATAAGTACTTAAGTAATTTAATCAATATATACCTAATAAACATCTTTATTGTCACAAACTTAACCTAAACATTACAAAGAATATGTGGCCGCCGTCAGAACCAGTAGCAACACTGACTGGATGACAGCGCCCCTTTCGACATCTGTCAACACGCTCGCGCCAAAAGATCTCTCAGTGAGAAACAGAATTTGTATGTGCCTTCATTGTTGTAAATATCAAAGAGTTTATTATAAACCTTATTCTCAACGTCTGCTGTTTCATTGACCGTCGAGGCGTTAAGCTACGCCATCAATACTTAGGAAATTAGAACAATGTGCATAGTAAGGGCGATGGGTCCCAATCTCAGCATATTATGTTACCCAGCGCTGGTTTTCAGGCTGGTCCCTTCGAAGAGCCGGTCGTAGTAATTAAGTATCACAAACACTCAAAGAAAAACGACTTAACTGTAACCAAGCAACATTAGATAAAGATATTTATTGTATGGGCCAAGTTGCCCGAAATAAATAATTTATTATTTTAATTTGTTCAGACTGCCCTCCATTAGGTACGAGAAAGCAGTAGGGGAGACCGAGGAGAGTTGTGACATCGTCGATTTTTGGGATCTTATTTACTGCGAGCAAGCTCGCAACAGCGCGTGTTTGATAGATAGCTCGAGACTTGAACTAAAAAACACGCGTTATTGCGAGCTCGCTAGCAGTTAATAAGTTATTAAAAATCGATGTTGTCACTACTCTCCACTGTTACAACTATCCACGATCTCCCCTACTAATGATTTAAATTGCTTCAATTAAAATAATTTGCTAGATACCTGGTCTGCCTACCAATTATCTGATATTTTAAGTCAAAATGTGAGTGGGCATTTACTTGGCAAACGTGCACTATCTTAGTTTAAACCACATCAACCAACACTTATCAGTAGTTCAGCGTAACCCTAGTTGACACAAAACTAAAATGTTGGAATTTGCGCAGTTTTTCTCTCTAGATTTATATGCATGCACGCCGGGTTTCGTGACACGAATCCTATGCTCTCATCAGCGTACTACGATGCATCAACGGACACTTTTTTGTAACACCCTGTACATACAATCAGTGTCAGACACTGCACACCCAGACTGACAGATTTCATGCTGGGTTAACACTTTTTTCAGGCGGTGATATGTGTGGGTTTTGCAAACTAAATGCTTAGAGCTTTTTTTGATCTCATACATATTGAATAAATCGTAGATTTAAGTATTTTGTTTTTCCTCTAACACTCCGTCGCAAACTTTACTAGTTTTCAGGGATTTACATCTCATTCATTGTATTCACCGGTGATCATAACGCTTGTAAATGCGGCATCCATGGAAAATATGTCTAACAGTTTTACTCCAGACAATCTCGAGAACCTCTAATAATTACATTCATCTCAATTTTTCTGAATTGTTTGCTCCCTTGTTTGCATATTCGACCAAAACATTGCTGTACTAGTTTTAAAAGTTTCTTATTGTCTTTTTCTGATAACTATGGGAATTGGACGACTATTTTTTTTTATTCGACTGGATGGCAAACTAGCAAGTGGACTATGATGGATACAATAAAATGTTAACATACCTATACACAATCTGAAACAACAATGTGTCCAATAGCTTGGTCGAAGGGACCAGTAAGGTTGACTAATCATTTAAGTACGGTTGACCTATTTGCAGTGTAACTATTTGCAGTTACTGAACTTGCTGCTACTAAACTAGAAGCATTGACCGCAATCGTATCACGAGAGTAAACATTACCCAATGCAGGAGGTGTTAATTCCTAAGATATTGTGTACACTTCCTTGAAATCGTGAAGTTAACCTTGTAAAAAGGTAGGTAAAGGCTAACGAAGGTGAAAGGTGAAATGGAAATAAGCTCTTTGAAACGTTAGTTGCTATATTGTCCTTATCGGTACAGTTGGAAGCTGCTAACAGCGGCCTTGTATGTAATACTAAATTACTTAATGGATTGATTCGAGCGTTACTTGTATTTTCGAAATGGACTTTTGATTTGGAAATGGATTAAGTACTAAAATATTTATTAACTTGTTGTAGTTTTGATGCCGTCACCTAAAAGTAAAATCCGACTATGAAAAAAATGGTAACATAAAACATTTTACATTAAGAAGACGAAACTAGTGATAGGGCCTCATTCGTCAAAATGGCCCAAGTAGTTTAAGCAAGGAACATAGAACTAGATATACCATCAGTCAACTAAACTGATTCCTGGGCTACCATAGAATCGCATTCATCATAATGAAATATTTGTATTTATCTATCACGTGTTGCGTTGAATGACGTAAATGTCACAATGACATGATTCTATGGTGGCTTAGAAATCAAATTCGTACTACTATACTACTATACATACATGTACAATATTAAAAATAACTATATATTTTGTTGAAAATAACCATCTTCTATCTCTACATTATCTAGTAAAAAAAACAACTGGCAGCAGAAGTAATTTGTTTCACTCGTCCTGTTGGCGATATATTTACTTCTCCTTTAAAATTAAACAAGCTGAGAACGGGTCAGCATTGGACGATTTATACTGATTACATTGTTAATGTACTGAAAGGGTTAACTCCGAAAGCGAAACAGCGAAGTGTGTTGGGTCCCAAACGAGTGGAAATCTAACCCTCCAAGTGACCCTACCGTCAATGACGACATTAGGCGTGAACTAATAAAGCCTTAATAACGCTTACACAACTTGACGAAATGTACCTGCGAAATACAAATACGACTATGTACTTTAATAATATAAATACGAATTGTTGTTAACTATATGTCTGTTTCCCAAAAAAATGCACGAAAAAACTTATGAAATGGTTTGTTGGTTAAAACCACAGCACAAGCCCTGTTGTTCTGAGAGGAGTCCTGTGCCCAGCATTACAATTTGACGTATTGTCTTAAAATCCAGAATATTTCTTCAGATGATTGAGCAAGTTAATGGAGGATGATGAGATGATGGAAGAAGGAGGATGTGTTAATTCATCATCATGGACATCTTTTACAGAGCGCTCAGTCAAGCTAACCCGAACACTTTGTATATGCTGTACCCACATGATGTGAAAGATATTTAGCTTGAAGCTGAATGGACAACATTGGGTCTCACACAACCTTGAATTAGGGTAGAGACAGGACCAACAAAAGTAAGACGGTCCATTGTAGGTACGCTTCCTTCCCAATGTGAAAGATGGAACTTTGAATATTGATAAAAAATGCAAAGGTGGCCTTTGCCTGTCGGGATAATAGAGGCAGCGCGTAGCCGGTATTATAATTCCCTATTTGGAAAGGTTACTGGAATATGCATAATATATAAAACATAAACTCATTACTTTTAACTTCAGTGGAACTGGGTCACTTTTTTTTAAGTTCATCGGAATTTCCGTGCAGTTTGATCTTTTCGGTCAAGAAAGACATGTCTGCACAAACTTCATAATTGGCAAAAGCTGCTACTCTTTCGGGTAAAATCATCAGTAGACATTATGATTTGTTTGGTGGAGCAATTTTTTTAACAGAAAACTGAATGACATGATACCAACTACTTTAATACCTTATTGTAGACATTAAAGACATAAAATATACAAGAAATAAAATATCTACTAGGCAAGCAGAACCGTCTTAGGGAATACCTCCAACCACCACCAATGGGCACCAATGGGCATAAACAAAACGTTGTGACGTAGATACATACGAAGTAAATATCATTGACAATCACTATATCACTATATTTTAACCGACTTCAAAAAAGGAGGAGGTTATCTATTCGGTTGTACATTTTTATGTTTGTTACCTCAGAACTCCGTCATTTATGAACCAATTTGTTTTTTTTTGCGTTTGTATAGGAATGCCTTGAATTAGATCCCATAGGCACCAAATCAGGATCTGATGATTGGATCTTAAGAAAATCGAGGGAACTCTTCATATATTGTTGCAACACCTGTGGTAAATTGGATATATTTAGTAGTAAGTCGTGTATTTGCTCTTGAAATCATCATTTGGTGAAGTAGAACTGATGATGAAGACCACAGTTGACTATAGGAGCTAGGACTCAATAACAAGTATTCCACGAGTTGAATTTCAATTAATTTAACATAGTTGATAAGCAATTTATGCTCCTCGTAAATGCATTTGGTGAAATGGAACAGGTGCGTGTAGCACCAGGACTCCTCAATAACGAACGTCTCTGCATCGGAAGAAGCAATCTTTCGTAAAAGGTGACGAGTAGTTGACATTAAACTATTATAGCGTAGATTATTTGTACTAAAAAGCGTGAAAAAAAAAATAACAAAAAAAATTACCGACTACAATAAACCATGAAAATAATTTTCTACCAGTAAGTCGGTGCCTCAGAACGAGCCAGCAGGAGTGATTGAAGCCCAAAATATAGTATGTAGGTGAGGTAGACGACTATAGGTCCACACTCCTGCTGGCTGGTGCTGAAGCACCGACTTCAGACTGGTAGAAAAATATTTTCATGGTTTTTTGTAGTCGATTCAATTTTTTGTTATATTTTTTTTTAGTGTAAGCCAATATGCCAAACTAACTATAAGCCCTACGAAAAAGGCTCTCGAAATAATAGAGCGCATTATTAATACAGAAAAATCAACACAGTATTATCCTTTTGATTGATATACCTACGCTAAATATTAATAAATATCTGTTCAGTTTACTCGACTTACAACAAAACTTAAGCTGTGAATCAATTAAGGCCTAAGTAGGAAAAAAATAGATTAAGATGTCGTTAAGTTTCAGAGGCGACTTCAAACCGGTACTCCAAGCGTTTGTGCGTCGGCGGCGTAAAGCTTGAGTACTCGAAGAGATCGCCACTTGACTTAAAATTTAGATTAACTAAAAGGGTTAGAGAAGTATTTTTTACCAAGAAATTGGATTGAAAATAATAATATTAGATTTGAGGTGATGACATAATTGTGTTGTGGTGATTTAAATATTTATTAAAATAAAATGCACGGCGGTAAGCCAGACTCTCTCCAAGAAGAACTTTAAAAATGCCCTACAAAGATATAGAAAATTTATTGATTGTATTAAAATAAGCAGATACGTTAAACCTTTAACTTTTTGAGTTAATTTAAATTTTGGTTCTTTTACCTTTTCATTGCACTTGTAGTGTCTACTCTTGTGTCTGATATCCTGTCAATCGTTCAAAGGTTATCTGGAAGAGATCCCTTTAAGGATTAAGTTCGTACGTCTTATCATCCTGTGTTAGTGAGTTTTACAATACAATAATTAATAAATATAACTTATTGAATTAGGCGCTACTTTGCGGAGATCCATATCAATGAACTAGTACATATATATTTTTTAAATGCTAAGATAGCTTTTCTCGTATTTTGCAGGTGATTAAATATTTAAGCTTATTTTTCAAGCCCATCTATATCTGAAACACAGGAATGTCATAAGTCGGGTAATGTTAACCTATTGTTAAAAACAAATAACGTGCCGTAAAACGAGGCTGGTTTGCAGCGATTTTTGCTCCAAATTTCGTAATCTTTGATTTATTTTAAAAATTATTATGCTGTAGTATGTTCATATATGTATTTATGTAAATTCGATCACCCCTATTGGGAAGTGTATCGGGTACCGGGACTTCGACCTGCAAGACATTTAAACAAAATACAAAACTGGAGCATAGTTACCCAGTGGCTGGCAAACTAGCCTTGTTTTACGGAATGTTAAAATTATTTCTATTACATTATTTTTTTCTTCTCAGTAACATTTTACAAAGACGTACAACTTCCTTAAAAACAAATGAACTTAATTGACTTCGGTAACAAATTTTGACATTATCTGCCAGTCGAATTTAAATAAGACTATCCTATGTCACTCTCGACTCGAGCCCATAAACTATATATATCCGTCGCTCCGTTTCGACGTGAAAGACGGACAAACATACAAACACACACACTTTCGCATTTATAATATTAGTACCTATGGATATGGATGAACAGAGTCACTCTTAACCTGTCCTCTCCCAGAGGCACAAATTTGTGCCCAAATTCCTTTGATCCTGTTATCCTGGGTGATGACAGTATAAATGTGATCTCATCTAATGACCGACTAGATTATCCAAGATTTACTTAATATCACTACCGTATCAAAAGTTGTATTTTATTGATTGTATACAGCACCTAGAGTCTACTTTTTACGTTGTTGATTTAGAGGTCAGGCACTAAAGAGGGTTACGTTTAAAAGTACTTTGAAGTTACGGTAAGGGCCACTTGATAATGTACCTAAACTGTTTGAAGTTTTAAACATTCCGTAACAGCTAACGTTCAAGAATTCAATTTGACTCAGTAGTCAGTAGGTATGTAGATACTTATGTTAATACTTTATTGACCACACATACAAGAACATAAAGTTAAGAAACATGGACGTCCATAAAACGTTGCATTAATTTATTTTGATGTAGTTTTATATTTAAGTAACTTTTGTTCGTTAAAAAATTGGAATTTTTTTTTGCATCTAATGTTTACTCGTATTTGCATTGCTACATTCTTCGATTTCCATTAGTCTAAGTAATAGACAATATGCAAGTTACACAATTTCTTTCTTCAACAATTTAAAGATTTAACGCGACAAAAAATTGGAAAAATAAAACAAAACAATAAAGTAAAAGCCATCATCTCTGGTCAAGTCATATCTGTTGAAAATAAGCAAATTATGAACAAATGAAGTTTGTATTCCAGCTCTTTCTAGAACAATGAATTCAGTATGGACTTTCTATGGTCTTCGTGCGTGGCATATGAGTTCACGACGGATCTGTGTCTAATTAACAATTAAAAACGTCCATTAATATTTTTTTTGATATTTAAAAAATCTTTCACAACTCGGTTTGCCAAACAATAAAGATATAATATATGTAAACAAATAATAAAAATGTTTGCATTTTCTCTATAATTAAGCGTCTAAGTAAAATCAGAACTTGATTAGATTCATAGTTTTTACATCATGTGACGTTCGTAGTTTACGGTGACATAGACATAGTCAGAAAACGTTTAATTTTAGGACGAAAACGGTCCCTTAATCTCATTCATGTAGGTTATTTGAAACCAACGTTTATAAATCTTCGTGCCTGCCACACAACTACGAAAGCTATCGGCGTAGTTGCCAGTTGCGTTTCATTCCGAGCACGAACTCAGTGGCCTTCACATCTCGATAACAGCTTCTGGAAACATAAATGACCAATTAAGCAAAGCCCTGTAACTCCTATAATACTCTCCTAATTTCTCCATAATTTGCATGCGCGAGAGTGGGAGGAGAGGTCAGCTTATACTGGAGATCGGTAAAAGGTTACGGGTAATTGTTATGAGGAAACTCATTGTGGGATCAAGTTTAAGAATTAATGTCGGCGTTGATAACACTGACCCACGGGTGAGGGTTTATCGCGACAGATTTTAATTACCTACGTATTTTTCTGGTGGAAATTTAGTTTACATCAATATATTGACATCTTGTATTTAATGCGATTTTAATTAAATGAACATCTATGTTTACCCCATTATTCGAAGATACTTCAATACTTGTAGCTACTTTGAGTTAAATATCATGTACCTTGAAGTTACTTAGCTAAAACATTGGTTAAATTAATGTCCTTTCATTGGCATATTTTACTTGCGTCTTACCTACCTACAGGGCAACAAACTCTTTATTGTACTACATAAGTAAACAAACAAAATTGACATGTTTGTTTATATAACATAAATACATATAAGTTTTTTTTTTTCAAAAGTATTAGGCGGCCGGGGCAGGCATGCACACTGCTGGTTTTGGGTCAATCCATCCAATGGATCGGAATTTATGACGCGTGCCTCGAATGCACATACTTGTGGCTCGTATAATAGACATTATGATTCTTGCTCTAAGCCAGCCCATTACGACACTTAAGGATTTATCGCAACGGTCAGCGATGGCTTCACCGAGGTATTTAATGAAGACCGACATCTGTGGTGCAAAAACTCCGTCAACTGATGTGACGAGGGGGGTAAAAGTAGCATGTCGCTTTTCGCAGGCGTTCAAGTGTTTTCTTTCTATTTTCTTTATAATTAGCATTGTTTTGTAGAATCTAATTAGTTACGATTGATCTTATTAGTTTTGATTGCCAGAAGCTTTAAAATAGCTAGGCTAATACTACTTTACCAAGTCCTCAGTACTTTACTAGTACTGATGAGTTTAACTGTGATTATGTTACATGCATGCAACAGCGTCGAAATATTGGGAGTTCATTCGTAATCAGGGTTTATTCCTATAAAAATATACATCTAACATTATAACAGTGAATCATTGAAAACTCTCAATTACTACTCTACTCTACAGCAACGATAACTACTCACAAGCAACCAATTCTTCCCAGCTTCTCCTTGAACCACTTACAAATGCATGAAAAAACGTAAACAATAGTTTATCAGTCGGTGACGGCGTAGTTTTGTTGGCCGCCGATAACCCACTTCGGCTCGACACAAGATATGCATAGAACGTGACTTCTCACATTTTGAACAAACCACTACATTGTTTGTTCTACGAACAGGGACCAATGCCATAATTTCACTATCGCTGAGCAAGCAACGCTGTCAATTTACCTTCTTTTCCACAAGAAAGACAGTTTAAGGCGAATTTCGAAGCAACCTTTATCAGAGACATTGTTAGCTTTTGCGCTTACCGAGCATTGCTGGAGTCAAGAGAACTTTAGTATATCGAAACAGTTTATTTGCCATTTGCTTGGGACATTTTTAAAGGCCGGCAACGCACTTGTGACTCTTCTGATGTTGCAGGTGTCCATGGGCGACGGTAATCGCTTACCATCAGGCGATTCGCCTGCTCGTTTGCCCCATATACCATAAAAAAAAGATAAATGTGCTACAGGTTTTACGTACAAAAAAAACAGTACCTAATGTAAAATCTCTTTAACAGCAGCGACATATCAACACACCAATTCAAATGCAAAGCAACGGAGTTTCTAGCAGGTTGCTAGAGTTTCCAATCGTTTAATATCCAGAACTGGCGGCTGAACCAATATGTTTCGTCAATGGAGTCGCTCATGCACGAAATATCGGTCGCAACCTGAATAGCGCTTGTTCAGGCTGCAATTGAACTAGAACATTGTTCTCAGTGCAGTAGTTAACAATTAGTGCTGAAGCGATTCCAATCGAATATTGGGCAACGATTAACTTTAATGATGGTATAGTTTTCCAAGTACGAGTACACCTGAATAAATCAAAATCTGAGTACAAATGGCTCCCTTATGCGGTAAGATTTAAACAATGAATCGACAGTGGAATGTATGAGAAATATTTACATACCATATTTGAAATATAAGTAGAGAAAATAAGAGTTATGTTATGATTAACTATTTTTAATCAATTGAAATTTTAATCTGAGCTGTTAGTTTTATAGCAAAACGTAAATGATACTCCTAGGTCAACAGCGAATCAACTCAAAATTAATATTTCCAAAAACTTTGAACTACTCACACTGTTTTTTCAACATTCTCTGAGTAACCCTCTTTTTATATTAATTAATATTACTATTATTAGGAACTAATGTACCTAAGCTGGTGAACATTTTTTCATCCATTACACTGAAGTAAAGTGAAAAATATATACACAAGTTTACTATTCTGCAGCATAGGGTGTAAAACTACGGAACAAACTAACTTCTGTGTAAATTCATGAATTTTAAATAGCTCGCAGCGCACGCAATCATACTGAAACTTTCCATTTTTGTTCTTCCATTACGACTAAATCGTTAGGAACAATTAAAAGAAAGAAAGAAAATAATTTATTTATAACAGCAATGACACAAAGTTCCGCGCTTCTTCGAGCTGTAATAATTATTTACTTACTGAATTGAGTTGAGTATTTCATAAATTCGTATACATTGGCGATAATTACATACAGCATTTGGTTGGTTAGAGTACTCAAAATCAAAATCAGAGTCAAAATATCTTTTAAATTTAATTGAGGCTATAAAGCTACTGTTACACATATGCTCGTTAGTAGCACGAAAGCGTGCTACTATTGAGCAATAGCTACCTACTAGCATGTGTGCTACTGTTGAGCATGCTTTTTAGTGGCATGCTCTCTAATAGCAGGCCCTGCTATTTTTGAGCATGCTAGTTGATGCGGGGGTGGAAGGGGGAAAGGTAATAAGCAAGTGTGAACGCGTTTGCTTAATGAGCCTGCTAGTATTGGTAGTGCCACGAGAGTTGCAAGCAAAAAATAAGTTACTAAAAGTGAATTTGTTATAAATTAATTATTTTATTACCGTTGAATTTGCGAAAAGCCGTAACGGCCACATAGGTCGTGGATTTTGAGATTTTTTGGCCTGAAAGCCGTAGAACACGGTAATTGCCGTGGCAACACTGACTTTGAACTGGCAGAGAGCATGCTATCAAAAGGCATGTGTATCGGAGTGTTTGTTTTGAGCATGCTTATTTAGGAGCATACTCAAAACTAGCATGCTTATTGCTAGCAAATGTAAACATTCCATGAGCATGCTCATTACTGGCATGCTCATAAGCATGCTTATGCTCATAGGCATGCTTATGTGCATGCTAGTAACGAGCATGTGTAACAGTAGCTTAACAAGTACCTACTTATGTCAAAAAAACTACCACCAGCTTGGAGACACGTTACCCTGGTTGAAAAGAACCCGACAAGAAACTCGACGAAGTATTTTTTATCAGATTTAAAAGTGTCTATTTATCATATAATTATTTTCTTTTCATTTACTTTGTTTTATTTGTCTTGGTGGTAGTCGGTATTATGTAATTTGTGATATAATTGTTGTTTTAAAACTACATCTTTCCGGAAGTACTGGCAGTTTAAAAAAAATATTATGTACAAGAGCCCTTTGTTTAATTACAAAATAAACGTTTTTTTGAACGAATTTTACAACGAACGTGGACCTAGGGCAGGACCAGATTACCAATTTCAATAAAAGTCATAAAGTCATATAATCCCTCGGGGTTAGCTCAAACTACAAACTCGAATATTCTGAATCCTTTTTGCTGTAAATCCGGCGTGATGGCTAAAAGCCTTTCATTGTACTACAGATAATGCATCAAAGATTTTGCTACAGACGTATCAAAGATCAAGGATCAAAGTAGGTACAGTTGGAGTCGGAAGTGGATCGGATCTCGGTTACTGATATAAGACCCGACGCTAATTTGGTTTCGCTTTTCGATATTCGAGGGCAACCTTCCAAGGGCAGTATCACAAGGAATCGAAAAGGCATACTTAACAGAACAGAACATTAATTAGGACTTACGTATGTTGCATTTAGTAAAAAATTGTGAAATTTTATTTATAGCCGATTGGTTAACTTTACTAACGTAGATAGGAGTTAAAAATATTGCTTTGCAGTGTTCATGTTTTCTAATAGTGTAAAGAAAGAAAGAAGATATTTATTCACTAGCATAGAAGACACACATATATACAGCAAGATTTACCCAAATAAACCAAAAAAATTACAGAAAAACACACGTCCGTCAGTGTCTTCCCTTCACCAAAGCCATTAACCATGTTGAATGTTATTTCGTATGCATGTGTCATTACTTATAATTCCCGGGCCAAGTGGTAATTATTATTTAAACTTCGTTATTTATCACATTGCCTGAACATTATGAATATTACTCTGATTATTGATCTTTGGGCAATTTGATTGCAACAGATTTTTGGGCAACTGAAGTCTGATTCATTCAGCCGAAATGTCTAGGAGCGACGACGAGCGGTTATGGTCTATAACGCATAAACTTCTTGCTCTTTACTTATTATATTGCTTCTACTAATACAGTTGCCAATTGATATCTGTAAACACCTACTATCATCTTTTTTTACCGAAATATTTGGAAAACCGGGCTTTAAGATTATCTACAGAAAGACTGTAGGTATGTCTCATCCCAATAATCCCAAACTGAATTGGCTTCTACATTTAGCCACAGTCTTGTCACATCGGCAGACAGACAACACAGTTAAATAAGCAACCTTAGGGACAGGCACGTATATTGTAACGGCTGGCTCTACGCCAGATCAAATATCTTCTATGATTTTTGTCATTCGTCTTTAGGTGTTGATATGTGTACGAGTACAGATTGCGTTAGATTTTATGCAACATATTTTGATGCGGAATCATTAAATTTGAAATATTTTAGTGCCTCTTTTTCCTCATCTATATATCCAACTGTTGTAGTTCCCATGGAAAGCTCAGTGCGTATCTTGATTATTTTTTCTTGTTTTCCCATTGAATTGCTTTGCATGTGTGTGCAGATTTCTTTCAAGTGTTATTTTGTACATTAATTCGGAAATATACTAAGGCGCGAGCCTAGCTTTGATGCTCTACTTGAGAAGCTAAAGTAACATCTATTAAGTATAACTTTAGTTTCAATTCTAGTAACACATATCAAGAGTTAAAATTACCACCAATGCATTTACCACCTCGTCATTTTCTCTCTTTATTTACGTGGTGATCAACGAAGCGTCATTGTGGTAAACTCTATTATTATTAGGACGCGGGAGCACATAATAATATTTAACTGCATATTAGTTTTCATATATTTCTTAATCATTTCTTTCACTATTTCGCACAGCGTATAAGTATCGCTATACTACGAGGAAATACGGTCAGCCTTCTGGGCACCTTGCCCATTGACGGCGATTTAGGCCACATTTTCTACCTATAGTTTAATTATATTTTATTATGTTTGTTTTTAATTCGTATGCTAGTATGTAATTAAGAAAACCCATCTGCCCACGTTTGTACAGAGCAAGGCACGCCTAACCACTCCCTGCAGTTACTTTTCCAACTCTTGCATATATTTGGTTATATAATGACTAATGAATAATGTTCATTAGTTAATGGGTATTTGAGAACTTTTCCCATTTACGTATATCATACCTGGCCTACATGACACTCATATTTTGTGCTCTATCTCCTTTTATAAGATGATTATGAAACTAACATGCTCTGTCTGGAATTAACCACTTAGTACTTGTATTTCAAAAATGCTTACATTGAATAGTAAGTCCAACTATGTGTAGACCTACAGGAGCATTTATATGTATATATGTGCTACATAAAATTTGATGACAATTTGGAGAGAAATACTCTAAAGTAATTAATTGCGAAAGCCTAGCAGTCTGAATAATAATAAACCATTGCATTTATTTCAAGTAACAATGCCCCATCCTTACGATAAATACCTTACAGACTAATATTACATAGCAGATGTTACAGCAGAGCTACTACGAAACTCGAAATTCGAAGTTCGTATCGTGCGGTCCCTCTGACACTTATACTATTTAATACGAGAGCGAGAGGGACGGAACGATACGAACTTTGAGTTTCGAGTTTCGTAGTAGCCCTGCAGGGACTTTTCAAGGCCTAGGATATTCGAAAGTATCTCAAACTATTTTCCCACTGATATGAGCGGTAGTAAGTTCGTGTGGTGAAGTAAACAAGCGTATTGTAATGTAAAACATGGAACACCCGCCGCCGCCTCATGGGCTTTACAATATTCACAATAACTCCCTCAACCCTAACAAAGAAGAATATCGACTACAAATTCGACACTATATACAATGGAGAATATAGTAGTGCAGTAGTCTTGCTAGCTAACAAGAATCGTGATGGCAACATGTCAACGTAACCTAAGCAATTAAATTGGCAATTAGATTCTGCTCGGGTTGGTTAGTATTCTCAAAGCTATATCACAGTTTTGAAAGTATTGTAGCACGATGATTTTTTTAATACTCCAGAGCACGTATTATATTTCTTTTAGTGTCAATCAATGACTTCAAAAATTCCCAGTAATGGGTATCCCGTATTATATGTCATACTTTTATGATATTTTTGTGAAAATTGTACCTCAGAAATTTTATAGCAAATAAATAAATATAAATAGTTTTCATTTGACACTCATATTGTTACTATTAAAAAGAAATTTTCCTTTTTTTTCGTGGACGCTATATTGTAATATTATTATATACCTACCTTATTTCAGACCGACGACGACAGTTGGACGAGTGTAATGATACCTCAAACGTTGGACTAAGGAAATTGATATACATACATACGCTCTAAAAACATAAATCTCTTACGTACATTCGGAAAAAAGTAAATATTTGCATTCTGGGCATGCCCCGATACCCTGGTATACAATGTGGTACTAGAAGTATGTACCATCTAAAGTTTTTATGTAAAAATACCAGCTAGTAGTTACGCTTTTTTGACACAAACAAACTATATGTTAGAACAGAAAATTTTCATTTCGTTCATATACTATGAGACCACTATCCAGAGCGAAGACATTTACCACGCGGCTCATTGCGAGTAAGTGAAAACTCGCCAGCCGGTCGAACCGAACCACAATGCCCGCAGCAAAAAGCTTCAGTTCAAAGTAGAAATTAAAAGTTTTTCGTGTAGTCAGTTTACGGGTGGTGGAGCGATAACCGCTCTCCAACAAATTGCCTGGATTCAGACATCTTTTGCGGTGCTAGTAATCGTTGTTGGCAGAATTTCAAGCCAACCTTTGACCTAAATTTTGACCAAAACTATTTTGCTGCAATAATATTTTGTAAGACTGAAATAAATGATCGGGGCGCGTTTACGTTACCCTGCTGGGAAAATTCCGACTGGTTGTGAAAGTATTTAGGCCATTTGCAGAACAGATGTAGGTACAGTCACCAGCATTAATATCTGCCACAGCGGAGCGTGCAAAAATAACTGACACGTCCTTCCAGCCCTAGAAATAGAGTCGTATCAGATATTTATGCACGCTTGTTGTGTCAGATATTGGTGCTGATGGCTGTACCCTTCAAGTCTTCAAAACTTTTATTATCATCCTAGCCTATATACGTCCCACTGCTGGGCACAGGCCTCCTCTCAGAATGAGAGGGCTTGGGCCGTAGTTCCCACGCGGGCCAGGTGCGGATTGGGGACTTCACACATAACATTGAATTACTTCACAGGTGTGTGCAGGTTTCCTCACGATGTTTTCCTTCACCGTAAAGCTGGTGGTAAATTTCAAATGTAATAAAGCTTTTATATGGAAAAATATTTGTCAAGTGCGTTACTTTCAAAAAAATTATAATACTAAATAAAATAAAATTATAAATTATGTAACGAAAACGAGATATATATATTTATATACGCCTAGCGCCTAGTGTAGATCATCATCATCATCGGTATTTTTTTTTTGGAATTGTTGTAAAAACGTATGAATTTCTTGAAAACGTTGAATTTGAATTTTACGTTAAACACGATGCATGAAAGCACATATACTTTTTATTGTTATTTATAAAAATATACATGTACGAATAAAAAACACATTTTCGTCTTCACAGGTACTTAATTCTTGGACTGAAGTTGGACTAAAGCGCGATGTTCTTAGAATATATGTATGTAGATTAATACTTAGAAATCAAAGTTTTTAATTACTAATTAGCCTTTAGTGATATATCTGGAACAGCTTGCTAGACACAGCATTCTCTCTTATTATTTTTACCAATTTTAAAGTAAGATACTGTTTCCATCCAACGTTTAATAAAAACCATGGGAGGAAAAATGAAACCGTCAAATCTTTCTCTAAAAGGTGGCCATTATATACAACTTAGAATAAGAAAAACTATGTTAAATCACCACATGGGTTCGTATGGGGAATCAGCTTTTGAATGGTAGTTCACGTTTTGCAAAGTCAATTAAGACAAGCCAATTTTGTGAACCTTCACATTTCCGAGCGAAATCATATTATAGACGCCTCTGTAATGGGCCCCGAAACAATTAGGTACCTTAATTAAATTAACCTATGGGGTGTTCCTTTAGATATAAAGACAAAATTAAATATGTTAGCTTCGCCTTCTGAATGTAAGCTGTTGAAAAAGATTCTCGTATTATGTCATAAAATCAGATATCAAACATTATTATACGACTTCTGTAAGTTGTGATGTTAAATTAAAATAAGTTTTTGGTAAAAAAGAACATTTAAATACAAGCTTTTTATGCTGACTGTACTTTTTGTACACTGTACTTGCATTGTCACCCAAAATACATTTTCATACCGAATTTCAAGTCGATGCCATTGACTGCCGAAGAGTTCCGTCCTGTGGAGTCCTGGCCGGATCACCAGGATGTCACTACCAGATTATTGTATTGTCATACAATTAACATAAGTATGCCAAATTTCAAATCAATCCGACTATTAGAAGTTGGTCGAATTTAACTTGCAAGATTTGACTACAGACAGACAACGGGACAGGTGAAACTAAATAAAAGCTTGTAAAAAAATCCCTCGTTCATGGTTTTGAAAAGTCCCGTCATGAATGCTGGCAAAAGTTTTTTGTTGGAAAAAAAAATCTCAAATTAATCTCTATTCACCGCAATCCTCAGAACACGTACTTTATCACGTTTTCACTTAATTTTTGGGGAGGCATTCTAGTCAACCCTTTTAATTTTAAGATTTTAACTCCATCTCTGTATATTTTAACTTTCTTGAAATTAATACAAACAAAACGTAACAAGAAAGTTGCAAAAACTTTTTTTTGTTCATTTCAATAAAGAATAATAACAAACAAGATCTTTACTTAGAATTATTTTCGTGTTCATTTTGAAAGTTATTCGGAGTAACCTCGCTCGTTATCGCTTTGAGCAATCTACACTGAAAAACCCTAATTTCCGGTAAACGAAACTCAACATCCCAACTTTGTGAGATCCTGTTTTATGAAAAAAAACCTTTTTACCTCGTATAATAATGGCAGCGTTTTCCTACAGATTTTCTATAGACGTTTCTCGAATGAAAAATTGTTTTACATGTGCAAATAATAAAACATGGCGGGGAAAGACAAATGTGTCATACGCATTGACTTTCCTCGAGAGATGGCTGGTTTTAGTCGGAAACTACAATATTTTAAAAATGTATTTACAGATAGACAATTTATTAGCAGTTACTAGTGCAAATGAAGCATGTTGCGCGTTGCCATGTTTTTACTCGACCGATATAAATAATATAAATAACCATTGTGATAACGGCCGCTACCGCCCGCAGCGTTTAATAAATCAAACACAAATACGTGAAAAACGATTTACTGGTTAAAATAATATTCTATATTCCGAAGTAAATACCTAATACTGTTTTCAATCATTAGAACGGGTTAAATTGTATTTATTCTGTATCTATCTAGTAGTACTCGTACCTTTGTTGTCGTAGTCGTACAAGCAAGAACATTTCACCATTATAGTCATCATGAAAGCACGATAATATTTTCCGAAGTACTTACGGCCATCATTGAATAGCCACAAGCTATAAAAATACAAAATATTTTTTCCATGAACTATGTATAACCATAAAAATATGCAACCGACTCATGCCATAAACATAAAATTATTGTCACCAGAACATTATAAACAACTTATCATCCCTTATAGCGCTTGCGTCACTGTCGACCCAAGTTCCGAGACGGAACTGCAATAAAAAGGAGTCGGGTATAAAAAATCCGTTTATAAAGTATGAAAAAGTTTTTCAGTTCAGGATGTTGGCAGCGCGCCATTCGGGCTGGCCGCGAGATGGCTCGCACGCGTTCTTGAATACGAATTACAGATTTATGAACGCATTTTCTGTTCTACTCGCTGCTTTTGAGTCGCCTCTTGACCTCCTGAGTGCCATGGACCTTTTTTTTCTCAATTTAATTCGAACTCCGAACTCTTACGAGTGATGGACAATAATAGCAAGAAGTTTGGCAATTATAACGCTGCCTGTTATTTGTACAATCGCATTCGTAAATACTGATAATCGAGTACCAGAGTAAAGATACAATACAGTCATGATGATTCCCTCTGGATGTACCCTAAAGAATGTCAAAATTATATGTATTTGCAGCGAAAACAATCCTGGTGGATCATGTACGCGATCCAGTTTCTTCGATTGTAAATACATCAATACTTCGTCTCACAGATTATGATTAATGTGTACATTAAACAAACAAGTTTCAATAACGAGTTTTACTCAAGATTATTATCTCATATATCATACTAAGTAAGATCTTTCAGCAGAATGTCTCAGCGCACGTAAACAAGTGACATGAACCTCCTAAATGTATCATGATTATCTTGTGCAAACAAGTGTAATTTGTCTTAACTCAATTTGGAATGCTGAAGACAACTTGCGCTTTCGCTCTAAGGATTACATACGCACTATATAGACGTCCCTGGCGTCGGTACAGAAGGGTTAAATCCCAAATTAGGTTGAGTCGGAGCCAGCCCGCTCGTGTTTGCGCGGCTTCAACCTGCAAATTTACAAAGCCGTATCCGTACAACATGAAAAAGAAATTTTCAGTTCAGACCTAATCTTTTCCATAAATAAAATATTTGGATGCACATAATCCCGGAGCGTTCTCTGTGGAATTACGGCTTATTCGTGAAAGTGGGGTGTTATTCGAGTGAATGAGAAAAATTCCGTCGGCTAATACTTCTGCGGCTTATGAATGGAGATGGATTTCCAAATAAGGATACATTGTGGTTGTAATTTGATGGTGAGCGCCCGATTCTTCCATAATTGTGGAATATCGTTAATAAGAAATAAAGCTAGTGAGTGCCCGGTCTCACACTAATTAGGTTGCGTTACGACATAATGAACCGAGATTAAAGCGGTCACTAGGAACGAGGTGGCGGTTAAATTAGCAACAAATGTTTTGTTACTTAAGTTGATTTATTTAGGGGCTGTTTCAGCATCCATTGATTAGTATTAACTGGCGGTTAAATGTGATGCCGTCTCCGTCTATTCGAACAAAACAAATAGAGACGGCATCACACCTAACCGCCAATTAACACTAATCAATGGATGGTGAAACAGCCCCTTATTCTTTAATTGCCTAGTTAATTATAATTTTACATATATCTTAGGTAACATTAATTCAATTTGTCGCACGAAAGCTAAAACAATTTTGAGAACTGGCAGCTTAAGTGTCGTTAAGAGGAACATCGCTTATCTACTCGTATACTTCAAAAATTTAATTTGCAATTTTATTAAGTTTCAGGAACACGAGGCACTTACTTAAAACTACGTCGTCTCACAGAATTTCATGTCACAAACTTTTACCTTTCTTTTTAACTTAAACAAAAACGTTTAAAGTTGACATTCATTTGAGTAGATCATAATTCAATTAAATAATATTATGTTGTTGAAATTTTGGATTGTAAACTAGCTGTAACTTATGAAAAAAAAACCGGTATTTATTGAAAAATTCAAGAATTATTAATTTTCTGATTGCCATTTGTCTTTGTAAAACAACATAACTTGGTATATCCTATTGGGAGGGTGCAAAGTACTAGGTGGGCGTGATGAAATCTGTCGCAGCGCTCATGGTGGCCAAAAGTAGAAATAGTTCTGGCTCTGTCATCTGTCATACTCATATGAATCTGTCATTAACAAAGCAATTTGTATAGACTTGAACTACCTAATTTTAGTAATAGATGTTTGTGTTATTATGCGAGCTTGAATTATTGAACACTGTCCCTGTTTTTTTCTTAATTCCTCTACATCTCGGACATGTCCAGCAACAATTTTCCTTATGAAACGGTTTGTGGTTGAAATTTTATATTGAGTAATACTCACAAAACCGGTCTTCAAAATGATACTCATTTTGATCTGAAAACGATATATAATTTATAACTAGCGATATAAGAACAATTATATAATTTTACTATTAATCAAAGAAACCAATAAGATTTATCTTTTCGTTTTACAGTAAAAGTACAACTAAACATGAAGTAAAAAAACCCTGACATAACGAAAATGAGTTCACAACCTTTTGTCCACCCAAATCACGGTATCACAGTAATTTTGTATTATAAATTAATACGTTATAGGTTTGATTTTGGTCACAATGTCGCGATGAAATTTCAAAACGTCAGAACATCAGCGCCATAAAAGTTGCGGACACTAGGTGGCGCAGATGTCGTGCACAGAGCCAATAAACTCTGGTAGGTACGCAATTAACATTGAGCATACAAGTGGTCTCACTCATTCCAAGAGGAAGCCTGTGCCCAGCTGTGGGACGTATATAGGCTGGGATGAGTAATGATGAGATAAAGGTGGTAAATCATATTCTTATTCAACTTAACGAATTCTGGCACAATTAATGACATGAACGGAACTTAGTGCCCAGATTAACGTCTTGATAACACGATGTCCAGACGTAACTCCCGGTTAAACTAAGTCAAGAGTCCGGCGTGCGATCGTAGCATCTTCTCATTACGTCATTTGGGGCAATACACGCCATCTGGGACTAGCTAAATGAGCCACTCTCGTGTATGTGTAAGTAGTGTCCTCCATGGGAGTGCGGACGGCCGCTAGTGGGCGAAACTACCACAAAAAAGTATAAATCCCTTGTAAGGGCGTAATAAATTGGTGTAACGAGCGCTGGGAATCTTGTTAGGGTCGAGGCGGGCCATAAACCGGGCGGAGTCCGCGACTTGCTACACGAGCCTCTCGTCCGTCCTGTGGGATTGCCTCCTTACGGATGCAGTAAATGTTAAAGGTTGGGACACGTGCGAACCACGGTCAAATGTACAAACGTATACGCGCGCATTGTTAAGTACATACATACGTACTCGAGAATTTGTACTGTTTTCGAGTAGTAAAATTTCAAGCGCGCGTGAACTTGAAATGCCTTGACTTTCCGCATCTAAAGCATGACGTTGCGGTATTCTGCGAGACAGTCGAATGCCAGCAAGCAAAAGACACCGGCACATGAATTATGTTTCCGTAAAGCTTGTAGGCACTCACGTTTTATATGATTTATGTACGCGACACAAGAAACGAACACTTCTAGTAACATCTGCTTCGGGAAAGTTAGTGACAACTTCTTGTAAAGGACGACTGTTTTTATTAGCAAAGCTTTTGTCTAAGTTTTTCAGCGAAGATTTTCTATTGTCTCTTTATCGTGTGAAAAGGGCTTTCAGACTTTTTCGACCTTGGGACTTTTATTCTAAGTTCACAAAACCATTAAAAGGTTTAAAAAAGAGAAATTAAAGATATGCGAAAGGCTGTTTCAGAACTGTGCAAGTGTCGTCGGATATTAATCATGAACTTTCGACGTTGTTTAAATTGCGGTCCGGCTCGTGTTGTTTATGTTCCGGTGCGATAAATGAAAACAAAAGAGTGCTGGGATCGAAACGAGATTGAAATATTGATGAAAACATCCAAGACTAGTTGCACAAAGGAGCCAATTATTCTTTGAACCCACAGCTATTCACGATCATAGCCGGGATATCGCCCGCTCTGGTTCCACGCGCAACACGTACAGTAACGTCTCACTGTTGTTATATTTCTTGGAATTACACCATCACGCATCCTTTGTACGAAAATGAAGTTTTCTTCCAAGCATAATACTTCCGACCAATAAAGCGCTAACAACTGGCTTTATTGACTATCTGCAAAAACGGCGGCGAATCCATTTTCAAATTCTCCTTTTTCCTGACACATGGGTCGTGAATAATATGCTTTTTCGCTCCTTTAACTTTACGCACGGAGTGACACAACGAGCTTGCGTAGACAAATCAATGCACTTGATCAATATCGAGGGAACAAAATGAAAATAATAATAAAATATATAAGATCAAAATGCCCGACTGCCTTTAAAAACTTTAAATAAAATTAAAAAAGGAAAAAAATTTTTTTACACAAAATGGAACTGACTACAAAAAGCTTGAAAATAATTTTCTACTATAGTTTGAAGGCAGTGCCTCAGCACGAGCCAGCAGGAGTGGGACTACAGTCGTCAGCTACCTCACCTACCTTATAAATATATTGGGCTTCAATCACTCCTGCTGGCTCGTGCTGAGGCACCGACTTCAAACTAGCAGAAAATTATTTTCAAGTGGCTTTTATAGGCGATTCTATTTGTTATTAAAAAAAAATTTTTCATGGTTTTTAGTGATTTGTAGCCAAAATATATCTCACAACGATTACATTAAGCTCAAACACGGCATAGTTATATTATTTTATAATAGAGTGCCGGGACCTACGGTCTTCTTCATCAGTCCAGTTCACCAAATGATACTTTCTGAATGTATTTACATTCAGTTGTCAAAGTCAGTGTGCATTCAAGTTGGCTTGGTGTTAAAAATGCCAAAATCGCTACACCTATGTGTGCTTATAAAATTTGAGGGTTAACGTTGATTTTACTAAGATCCCATCATCAGATCCTGACTTGGTGACAATGGGACCTCCTCGAAAGTATTCCTTTAGAACAAAAATAGTACATTGTGTCTTAAGGGCGGTAAATAAGGAATTACGAACGAGAGTCTATTAGAAGTCTTAGTCTTTAATGAGTCGATGTTCGTAATTCTAGTACCGCCCGTGTGACATACAATGTTTTTCCATATTTGCAAGTAAAGTTGTATATTTGTAAAAGAAAAACTAATATTTTTTCAAAAATTGCCGATACCGCTGACTGCGCTCTTGACTTCTGAAGTTTAAGGTTAGATTAGTTACTGTTAGGTTAGGAGAACTGTAAGTTAAAGGTTAGGAACTCTATTAGTTACTGTTAGGTTAGGAGAACTGGAGGTAGTACCTACCTACCTAATAGAGTTCTGGGCTCCTAGACTTATTTTTCCTTTTTATTTAAAGTTTTTTAAGGCATCGAGTTTAGGGGTTCTTTGATTTATTACCCGACTGCGAAGAAGGAGGGTTATGTATTTGACCCGTATGTATGTATGTCTATTCCTATTTCCTCCCGTAACTACTTAACGGCTGATCCGATTTTGATAAATAATACGCCATTGGATTTGTCATGATGACGCGAGTGACACTGGGTACATGAAATTCTTGAAAAATGAAAATGATGGATATTTGGCGCCAAATTGCGAGTTTTCAAAATAAAAGTTTAATTGTTTTAAGATAAATAAAATAAAAAAATAAAAAAATGGTGTGAATTGTCCTGTGATATTTATTTATTTATTTTAATTAGGGTTATAATAGTTTTAATGTAAAATTTTAACAGAAATATCAAAAAGGTGTGAAATAAAAAAATACATTTAATAAAATCAAAAACCCGACTGCCTTAAAAAATACTAAAAAGAATAAAATAAGTCTAGTGGGCTAGAACTCTGTTAAGTAGCTAACTTAAAGTTCAACAATCGGGACCCATTTAAATCGTGACCAGTTAAAAAAATCTTAGTAGGTACCTAACTAATAGGTCCCGATTGTTGAACTTTAAGTTAGCTACTTAACAGAGTTCTAGCCCACTAGACTTGTTTTCTTCTTTTAAGTATTGTGTAAGGCAGTCGGGTTTATTGATTTTTAAAATGTATTATTCATTTTATTTATTTCTTACTTCAATTAAATGTTATAACATGTACTCATTATACATAGATTGATACCGATCTCTCTCCCCCTGGGTTAAGGTTAATAGTTTCATACAATTTGACACAACTAAACCCAAGTGTTAGCAGTTAAGTCGGAAAGTCAGCTCGCCTTACAAGAATAGCTATGAGATGTAGCTTCACTGTGCATCCTCTATCGCATGTACAACGGGGAGTGCTCCGAGGAGTTATTCGGGTTGATCCCTGCCGCATCCTTTCGCCACCGACCTACGCGACAACACTTCCATCCTCACCATTTAGACGGTTGGCGGTCCTCTACTGTGCGTTTTTCCAGAAATTTCCTGCCTCGCACAGCAAAACTCTGGAATGAACTATCGCCTGCGGTATTCCCGGACCGATATGACCTTCAAGTTTTCAAGAAAAGAGCGTACTCCTACCTTAAAGGCCGGCAACGCACTTGTGACTCTTCTTGCGTTGCAGGTGTCCATGGGCGACGGTAATCGCTTACCATCAGGCGATCCGCCTGCTCGTTTGCCCCCTATACCATAAAAAAAAAGAATAAATTCCAGGTGTAAAAAGTTGCCTGAAATAATTTTGAACATGAAACTACCGTGAGCCTCACTCATATTCTCACACATGTCGAGCTAAACTCGATTTCAGTCGTGAGTTATCCGTTATACGAGTATTATCATTTTACAATGAAGTTACCAATGGTACTAATATAGTGATAGCAATGCTTTTGTCATACAAAGAATATGAATACAACGATATAATTCGGTCAATGAACCACTAATAAATAAGGGAACTAACTGAACATGCTGCAACACAATCTCATGACGCTTCATACAACTTCATACAAGTCAAAAACAGACTATTTTCTAGACTTTGGAGGCTTAGAGGAGCTAGGCTTCAAACGGGACAATGCAAAATTCCCCTACGCTCCCAGCCGTTTGATGGCTGAGTTTACTGGCATAGGGTTGCCATCCGCATCGAATTATCTGTAAAGTCCACACTTTTTATTTATTATTTATTTTTATCTTTTTTCTCCTGAAATACTAATCGGTAAAAATAATCAGGGGATCGCATTTGAGAATGAAAATCTCTGATTTTTAAATAAAAGCCAAGAGTCCGCTCCCTCTACTAGGCTTGAAAGAGCTGAAAAAAAATTAAAACTAATTTAAAAGAATAATAATCATAAGAAAACTATCATAAGATATCATTAATATGCTTATCAAGGTACCTATCAAGTAATAGTCGAATAAATTTTAATAAGTATTAAATATTAGCCACACTTGGCCGGTTGAATTATTCATGTTTTTTGATCTCTCAAATTAGGGAATGATAACCCTAGCTGGGAAAGTGTAGGTAAACAACATTTTGTTGGCTTGCTAGTAAGGCATATTTAGGTGAATACATCGTGCGCCTACCGTAGCGTTGTTGTGACATCAGAAGAGATTACATTCCATGATGTGTGTATTCATGTATTGTAGGTACAGTCACCAGCACCAATATTCGACACAACAAACCGTGCATAAATATAATACGACTCTATTTAAGGGCTGCTAGGACGTGTCAGATATTTTAGCACGCTCCGCTGCGGCACGTGTCAGGGTGTTTTTTAAAAAAAGTGTACCCTTTCCTTTTTTTGAATTTTTGGAAAAAATATGGTTTTTCCTACTCAGAATCATTTTTTCATACAAAATTTTATGAGTCAGTTTTGTCACGCCCATACTAAGTAAGTGTATAAAAAAAACGTCGCAAAACTGTCATTTTTTTGGGAACATTTTTTTAAACTATCGGAATCGATTGTGCTCTTGATTCTGAGTAGGAAAAACAATATTTTTTCCAAAATTTCAAAAATAATGAAAAGGTACACTTTTTTTGAAAACGCCCACCAATGCAAGTGATTGTACTTAAAAATATGTTTTTGTAAACATCGTTCAAGGTTTCGGCCAAAATTTGATCCAAACATAAATTAAATAAAAAAATTAAATAAAAATTAAAATAAAAAACAAATAAAAATAAATTAAATAAAAAACATGTAGGTAATTAATTAACAACACATAATTAAGACGTGTATGATAGCAAATAAAAGTATAAATTTTTGCTAGTCAAGAGCTTTAGCAAGCTAGAGCTTAAAATAACAAAGAAATGATGAAAAAAATTAGACCCAAAGTCAAAACTTAATTCGGAAGATGACATACCTGGGTCATTTGCAGAAAATATATACCTTTAGTTGTTTTTTTAGAAATTTGTTTTTCTAGGCTTATCTTGGTCAGAATCGTTTACTACATTCGAACCTCATACAAGAAAAAACGTGTCCCAAATTTTCCATCTCAGTTCGCTACATTTTTGTATGAATGATTTTTTTATTTCTATGAACGTAACGAACCTGAGAAATATTTTTCTATACAAAATTCTGGGACTCCAAAATGTCCCAAACATCCATCTCATTTTCGTTACATTAATATTATAATGTTTTTGAACGTCACGCACCTGAAAAATATTATTCCATATAAAAGTTTGGGACACTTGAAGGGTGCTTGAATTCAAAAAGTGTATGATAAAAATATGGGAAAAGCAAGTTTGTCAAGTAACCTCAAGAGGCTATTAAAATAACGAGATTGTTATAATCATAATCATAATCATTTATTTGCCATATTATGTACATAAGTATACATGCAAATATATATAAATTGAAGTCGGTTAAAATTAGAATTTACAATACGATATACATATAGTTGAAGTTATTGTTTACAGCAGCACTTGATCATTCAAAGTTTTATTAATAAATTAAATTAAATAATTTAAAAGAAATAATGTCAAAAATACTGAATGTCAATTTAAATAGAAATATATTAATAATTAAATAAGGAATTCTATTATGTCTAATCTAGTGCCTTCTAGTGCTTTATAAATTTTACACAAATGCCAAAAGAAAACTAGAAGTCAAAACTTAATAGCGATTCAGCGGGGCAATACGGCAAGTATTTATGGTACGTTAGGGTCTAGATTGCATCGGTCCGGGGATTGCTTAGGGGGTTTAGGTTAAGTTAGATTAGACTAATGGCGAAGCATGTTGCGGATCTACAATTTGTTTTGTTGACGAAGCCTGTTGCGGATATTGCGTTGTTACCGTGAAATTGATTTTTTATTATTACATGTGGTTAGAGCCTTATTGTAACCATTTGCTGGCTGCAGTATGAATGGGCCGGCTAGACCGGGTTATTACAACACCCACAGAATACCGGCGTGAAATAGTAGTTTTGCACGTGCGTACGTACTGTGGTTTCGTACGGTGAGTGGGAGATCCGGAGGCCCAACTCCCCCCCCCCTCTCCTCTATCCCCCTCCCCTTTAGTCCTGCAACGCACCCGCAGTCCTAATGCGTAAGGTGTCCATGGGTGCCGGTGATCGCTTACAATAAGGTGACCCGCATGCATGCTCGTTTGTCAGCTATTTGATAAAAAAAAAATGAAAGCATAGTAAACACATGAAATAATACACTTTTACGCAGAATTTTATTTTTATGAGACATGCAGCGTTGTACTCGAATAACATGTAAGCAAAATCCTAAAAGTACTGTTTAAAGTTTAATAAAACAATACGAAGTTACCTACTGAAGTTTTTCTCGCACTCCAGTTAAAGTGATTATTTATTATTCTTTTCGCGCCGTTGCAAATTTCGAATCAATTCAAATTCCAAACAAGCAACGAAGTTCCAGATGAAAACGCGGTCCGTTGCCTCTGTCAAAAGTTCCGCCGTCCCATTCCCTAAAACCTTTATTTAAAACAACAAAGTTGTACGTAGTTGATCATTCTGAGGTGACAGCGTACCAATATTAACTTTGGAAATACATTGTTGAGATTTATGTTGTTTTGGAATTTTTTAATATTAATTTCCTATACCTGCGGGTCCCACCCAAAAATGAATTATCAGAGTTAAAATTTTATACTCCGAATGGGGTTCACTTCGTTGTCATTGTGCACAACATGCACGCGATCTGTTGACGGTGTTGAATGAAAACATAACGTAAGCAGAATACGGTATTTGACTATTTTGTATATGTTTTATAAATTAAAACTACACAATGCCTGTTATCGAATAGAAAAGCTACCTTGACAGATAACAAAGTTAATATAAAGGTTTGAAATTCAAGATTAGACAGAGAAAGACATACTGGCATGTGACGTCACACTCCAGTACCGCCTTACTTCCTGCATAGAGAAAAGCGTTTAAGAAAGGGACTGGTATACAGATTTTTCAAAAAATTACTTTAAATCCAATTTTCAACCGATTTAAATTTTCTCTTCGCTAAACACTATCTGTATATTTATATTTTCATAATAATATTAAGATATGGCAAAATCAGCAGTTATCAAATACCGTATTGTAAAACTGGAAACACAATGACCATTGAATTGAATGAAAGTATTTTAATTAAATTTAATGATCATTTTGTTCCCGGGAGACTGAGACCCGGGAATTCAGTTCTGTCGGAGGGGTGAGCTATATTATCTAATCTTACTGCATCAACAAAAAATAAAAAATGCTGAAATATTGAGATACTTCAATAAAATGTGTTTGAGCTCTATAAAGTCCTGTTTTACTTTATAAATATGAGTTTAAACTGCCCCTGAAAGTTGAAATGCGAAGTTTCTATTAGGCACCTCCAACTCTTATACGACACTCCTAAAAAGGAGTAAACACAATTTTCCATTGTACATTTTCAAACATCTTGGCGCGAGCGTATCTTACAGCGAGCATTACTGTTGACCCTAAAAACAAATTGTGAAATAAACAATTGTGTTGCGAACCAACGAGTTTATTATCAGGCCGTGCACGTTTTTATTGTATTTTTATTCGCCATCCACGTAGGTAGGTGCAGGGCAAATGTGTTGGATTTCCTTTATGACGGCTGTCTGTGGTTGTGCCCATAAATCCTTAGGACATGGGACGCGCAATCCTCCGCTTGACTATTCTAAATGTTAGGATATAACGGTACCCTTACTTTTCTTGCAGTTTTCACAAATGTTCTACTAGTACCTACTCCAAACAACAGCAGTAATATGATTTATGCTAGCTTCCATATGAATGCCCCAGACATCGAAAATATAAGAGATAAATCATAATTCCCCATCGTCAATTCTACTTAGGGCTCCCCTTGTCAATACCAGTCTTTCCACTTTTTAATTACACTCAGATTATCTTCAGGGACGTTCAAAAACAATGGAATTTAATTCGTTCGATTCCCCCCGGATCATTCTCTAACTTTGGATTCAAATTGAAAACGAGAAAAGTATTAGTGGAACGGAATTCTATTTTATCGGATCCGCCGATCTGTGAATGCTTAGGCCGTAACATGGAAAAACTTTCAAAAGGTCGCTCTTTGTATTAAGTCAGGTACGGGTGTATTCAGGTAGCTCTACCAATAAGTCACGACGTCGGAAGGCTTTTTTGATACAATGATGGGTACGTCCTTGCCTTTCAGAAATATAATTCATTGAATTGTGGACTTTGAAAGAAATGTGTAAGTGCCTAGATATTTTTTTACAAAATACCTAAATATTTAAATCAATAACGTAATTATCAAGAAAAAAGCATCAAAGATTATAGTTTATCTTCTCTAAGTAATATATAAAATTCTCGTGTCACAGTGTGTGTGACCAAACTCCTCCGAAACGGCTTGACCGATTTTTATGTTTTTTTTTGCTATTCGGTAGGTCTGTGAATAGGGTGTATACATTATTTTTCATACTTCTTTGCGGACGGAGTCGCGGGCAACAGCTAGTTGCAATACATAGTTTTAAAATTATTATTACAAATACCATCGCTAACCTATTAGGTACTTGCATATCCACCAAGTAGGAATGCCATCATCATCATCATCATCATCAGCCGGAAGACGTCCACTGCTGGACAAAGGCCATCCCCTTAGAACGCCACAATGAACGACCACCACTCCACCACCACGACTCGCCACTTGCATCCACCGGTTTCCCGCCACTCTCACGATGTCGTCAGTCCACCTGGTGGGAGGCCTGCCAACGCTTCGTCTTCCGGTTCGTGGTCGCCACTCGAGGACTTTTCTCCCCCAACAGTAACAGTAGGAATGCCACCAAGTAGGTATAACATCACATGTATGTATGTACGTCCTGAAATTTTGCAATCAATATTTAACCCACTTTCTGGTATCCGATTGAGCTAATAGTTGGCATACAAGGACAAGCCGGGATCATCGCCGCAGGACGGAATTCATTGACGAGTAATGACATCGACTTGAAACTTGATATCTACGGATATGTAGTCGGATGTCAATTTACATTGTATTCGTATCTAAGTACCTACTTACATACTTACACTGCTTCAACACCCAACCAAATTGACAGCCAGTAATTTTTTTTATTAAAAATTAAAATTTACAACAAAATCTTTTTGTGTAATAATTTTTGTATCAAATTATTTTTGTGTTTAAATAGTAATATACACAAACAAACAAGTACAACTAAGTATTCAATCAATAACACGGAAATGCCGAATTCATCAAGAAAAGCAATCTCTTCTTTATTATGTTGTCTTAATTCATCTTCTTCACTGCTAATTGATAGCCGCTAGCTGTGCAAATACCTACCGTTTTAGAATATCTAGTAAAGCAAGCCATAGTTTTTTTTTTTTTTTTTAATCTTTATTTATTATGGAACTTTGATCAAACGATAATGAACATGTCAGTTCCCAAAGGCCTTAACTATAAAAACACCACAACATCTATAAGATTTAAATGAGTAACAACTCGTGCCAAGAGGGACTGCTATGTCCTCCAAACCATACCACCGGATCCCCTGCCACAGGGTGGCAAACCTGCGCACGGATTCTTTTACACAGAACTCGGAACCAATGTCAACCACAAATATGTCTACTTACTTATCTAAAAATCCGTATACAAATCTAGCAGCCTGCGACCAAGGCTCCGACAATATGGCTTGGAAAATACCAACATTTAAGACACTGACATTCCAAATTGAGTAAAACATATTCCTCTTGGCTCGAGTCCTTACACACTCCATTAATAGGTGGAAAACATCTTCAACCACATCGCACTCAACACAATTTGGAGACTCTGCCTTTCTCATTAAATGCGCAAACTTATTTAAAGGAACATGACCAGATCGAAGTCTATGCGCACAAATAACTTTTGCTCTGGAGAGACTAACAGAATCAAACCAAGGTACATGAGGAGGCTCAGACTGCATTGTCCTATACCAAATACCCTTGAACTGAGACCGGCTGTCGAAATGCTCTTTCCAGAGGTCATGACATTTGTTCTTATAACGCAAAATTACCTCAGAAAATTCAGGAGCAATCACGATCTCTGTTCCTTCACTAACAGCAGACGCGGCTAGACGATCAGCTTCCTCGTTGCCTACTAAGCCAATATGTGAAGGGATCCACTGAATTTTTAAACACTTGCCAGAATTTTGGAAGGAATAAATCAGTTCCAAAATTCTGTAAGCCGTAGAAGAACAACGTTTCCCCGATGTACAACGAGCTATATGTTGAATCGCAGTTTTGCTGTCGGTTAAAATCACTATGTTATGATAACCTAATACATGAACAAACGACAAGGCCTCATAAATAGCACAAAGCTCTGCAGACATAATTGATAACCCGTGAGAGATTTTAAATTGTGCCTTTTTATTACAAATAGGATCAAAAAATGCTACTCCTAACTTATCGCCACACTTTGATCCATCAGTAAATATTTTATGAAAACTGGAATACTTTCTTTCCAGCTCTAAGATTACCTCCTGACGAAGAACGTGACGATTGTATTCACGTTTAGCCCCCTGAATACATTCTAGATTACTAAACAAAACATCACTTATATTAAATATAATGACCCCGAATAACTCACGTCTTAAATCGAGTTTAGCTCGACATGTTTCGGGCTAATCCGAAGACGAAGGGCTACGGATTAGCCCGAAACATGTCGAGCTAAACTCGATTTAAGACGTGAGTTATCCGGGTCATTATATTTAATATGAGTGAGTCTCACGGTAGTTTCATGTTCAAAACATCACTTACCTGGAATTTTGACACCCACATATCTAACTTAAACATAGGTAATGGACATGACGAGGAAATATGCTCATCAGAAACCTCTACAAACACATCAGCTAGCAATGGTTTCCTCCTGCCATTCCAATATCCGCTTTGGCAAACATTGCTCAACTCACGGATCATGTCAACTGTAACATTATTTGAATAGGTCAAAGCTTTCAAACAAAATCTAAACGCAAGGCAACGACTTCTGACATACAAAGGTGCTATACACAGTTCACTTTCCATGACGTGAATAGGCGTAGACCTTATGAACCCTCCAATCACCCTTAGAGCCTGGTTTTGAATTTTCTCAAGCTTATACATATGCGTCTTAGCACTGTTATTATACAAATAACAAGCGTAATCCATCCTACTACGAATCAACGAAATGTATAATCTACGAAGGTGCTTAGGATGAACACCCCAAGAAGCACCAGCTAAAGTTTTCAGGATGTTAAGAAATCTTTGAGTTTTTTCAACAACATAACCTAAATGTTTTCCCCAACGCAACGACCTATCTAGCCACATTCCTAAATACTTGACTGTAATATCAGAGCACAATTGACTACCGCAAATTTCAAGACTTACATGCTGAACCTTATGACCTTTGCTAAATACGCAGAATTTTGACTTACTGGCTGAAACGTCTAACCCTAAACTATCTAACACATCTACCATTGTGCACAATGAATTTTGCATACTACCAACACTATCTTGTAAAGACTTTGACCTAATATACAAAACAAAATCATCCGCATATTGTGAAATATGAACTTTATCTATCTTATGACAAATTTGATATGTAGCAATATTAAATAAAAGAGGAGAAAGAGGGTCTCCTTGGGCCAAACCTCTATCAGTCCATCGAATAATGGAAAAGTCAGTATTTTGGTCTCGTAAAATGAGATGTCTTTCACTCAAGAAAGTCCATAAATACTTACAAAAATTTGCACCAACTCCCAAATAATCTAAAATGTTTACAACTTTTCCTACCGACACATTATTATATGCTCCTTCGATGTCCAAAAAACATGCGAGGGTGGACATATTCATTGAAAAACCGATTTGTGCATAAGAAATAAGGCGAGCTAAACAATCCACACACGATTGGCCTCTTCTAAAGCCTACCATATCTTCGGAAAAAACCTCGTTCTTCTCCATAAACCACTCTAAACGTTTCCCCAGCATGGAATGGAAAATTTTGCACACACAGGACATTAAAGAAATGGGCCTTAGTTTTGCCAACTGATCTTGCATATGACTAGACTTTGGAATAGGTATGACCTGAATATCCCGCCATTGCTTAGGCACAACACCGGACATGAAGATTAGATTATACAACTTGAGCAAAAATAATTTGGCAGCAGATGGCAAATTGAAAATCACTTCATACGTTATCCCATCAACACCTGGCGCAGAATTTTTCTTTTTTAAACAACTATTAAATTCCTCTAAAGAAAATTCAATCTCGAGAAAAGGATTGTCTGAGCAAAACATAGGTGTTTCGGATTGCACATAGTCAGGCGTAAGAGAGCGCAATAATTTCAGCTGACTTTCTTTTGACGCAATAATACCAGACCGAGAATAGCCTTTCATCCATTTCATTTGATTCCACATATCCGACGCAGTTGTAGTTTCACCAATACTTTGACAAAACTTCTGCCAACTCTGGGATTTGGCATTTCGAATAATACGCTGCGCCTCAGCAACCTTTTTCTGCATAAAACTCAAATTATCGGGAGTCGGGTTTCGCCTGAATCGACCCAACGCAAGCCGCCTTTCTGCAACAACCTTGGAAAGCAAGGGACTCCAGTATCTCTTGGGCTTAAAATCGCGCGTAGGGTTTGTACAAATTTTAACCATAGGAACATTTTTGGTTAACGCTTCCTTAACACGAGCTTCAAAAATGTCATATAATATCTGAACATCATTATGCACAAAAGAGAAATCATCCTTAAAAGACTCCTTTAAACAGTCTCGATAGCCTGACCAATCTGCGCCTTTAAAATTCATTCTTTGTACAAAATGAGGGTCATCCTTGTAATTTAAGCTTAATTTAATAAGAAGATGATCACTACCCAAATGCTCATTAGACACATCCCAACTAAAATCTACAGCAATGTCCGAAGTGCAAAAGCTGACATCAGGAGAGCTTTCTCGAAGTGAACCATCCACAAATTTAACCCTCGTCGGTTTTCCATTATTAAGGGAAACAAAACCATGCTCGAGCGCCGAATCAAATAACTGATTACCTCTTGAGTCACACTTATAAGACCAATTGGAATGATGAGCATTAAAGTCACCCGCGACTAAAGATTTCTCAGAAAACAAAGAGAACAATGAATCCCAATCTTGCTGCGACGTCCGCACTGAGGAAGGACAGTATAGAGATACAATATACTTTAAGAAGGCACAATTTAAAATTTTAACACAAATAATTTCAATACCAGTGTTGTTCAAAGCAATGTGAGATAACTGAGCTTTTACAGAATCATGTACAATGATAGCCACTCCTCCATACGAATCTAGTCTATCTTTTCTGAATATATTGTATGAGCCAATTCGAAGAACTAAACTATTATCTAACCAAGTCTCGCTAATCACCGCAATGTGAACTTTTTCTCTGTTTAAAAAAAGTTCAAGCTCAGTTATCTTAGGCCTAATACTTTGCGAGTTCCACTGTACTATATTCAAGTAGGATTTCAGATTATACCTAGCCATTGATGTTAGTAAAGAAAACCTTAACTAACTCAAAATCCATAAAAAACTTCTTACACAATTTCAAAAATTCTTCAATAATAAACTTACATAGACACTTAAGCTTCTCCTGCCAGTTCTCATTAGACATCAAAATATCCTTTAATCTTTCAAAAAACCTCTCAAAACAACTTCCCTCTCCTCTTACCCCTCTACTCCTCTTGCCTTCTTCTGACTTTGATCTTCAGTGAAGACATTTTGTGGCTGCTCAGAAACAGGATCTTCGTCCTCATTCTCTACTGGAACTCTTTTTGGCATCTTTCTCTTTCGAATTTCGTGTTGACTATCAACCCCTGCTCTAACTTGACTCTTTGGCTTCTTAACCACAGGAGGACTTATGACGCACTCAGACTCATAATCAACGTTCACCAGCTTGGTCAGAACGGCATCCCTATATGATTTGCCAGCTCTCGTCTTTCCAGCAGACGTAATAGATAAGTCATCTTGTGAAGGTTGAGTCAATTTTGTTGACGTAACAAGCTCTTTTTTATTTTCTTGCATATATAACCATAATGCTTTTTTATAAACACAACCTTCAGATGCCATTATTCCTTTTATCTTCTTTTCTCTCAAAAAGACTGGGCAAGATTTATTTAAAGCCATGTGAGGCCCTTTGCAATTAAGGCATCTAAACTCAGTTGTCTCACAATTGGCATGTGACCCTCCACACTTCGGGCATACAATTTTGCTTGATGGACAAAACCTGATTAGATGTCCAAACTTCCAGCATTTCGAGCATTGGGTAACCGGAGAAATATATGGGTCTACCTTAAATCGACATCCATATGCACAAACATAAGGAGGCAAATAAGTACCTTTAAAGCACAGACGAATAACTTCAGATTTCACCCATCGACCATCGTTATTCAAGCGGTTCAGTCTTCTTACAGACAAAATATCTTCCGAACTGACAATGTTCTTCATAAACTCCTCCTCGTTTACTTCTGTCTCAACATTTTTAACAATGCCGTAACTGCAAATGAGTTGATTTGACCAAAAAGCGCGTCTGTCATCATTATTGAACTCGTCTGCCGATAAAAGCTTCTCTGCTTCTTCTTTCATACTAAATTGTATGCGTACCTTACAGGGCCCAAGAACTTTATTTTTAAAATACCCTTTAAGCCTTTGGCTTGTAGTAACTTGGCTAAACCTATCTGTTTTGGCAGATCAGTTTTCGATATCACACAGATTTCAAAAGTCTCATCGGGCATTCGCTCAATATGCGGAACGGCATCAAAAGCCTTGGAGCTCCGTAAACGCTTGGGTTTCTTTCCCACAGTGACGAAACTTGCATCAGACGCCCAACTATCATCGCTGGGATCACCAGACTTCTTCTCTGATGGCGAGCCCACAGCCGACATGGCATCTTCATCACACACGACACTTCGTCGAGCCATCGGCGAAAACTCCAGCATACTCACGTTGTCCAACGATAGCGACTTGGTTCGCTGCCCACACTCAATCTCTGAAGATACCCTACTGACTCCTGCAACGGGGTCATAAGACCCGATACTTGTTTCGCTCATATCTTGCTCGAAACACTTCGAAAATAAAAATTAATTGAATTAAATTGCAAAGAGAAAAAATTTGGCAACCGTCGCCTTTGACAGCCGAACGTCAATCCAAGCCATAGTTAATTTGATATTATTTGAATCTGACACCATTAATTTCCAAAGTATTGATATTATTGAGGATTGTATATTATTTATAATAAAGCCTCAAAGCTCATTTATATGGCAGGCGGCTAAGTACTTATTTGTTTTACATACGAGTACAATAACTATGCAGTCAATTGAAAATTAATCCGGTTTTAAGGCTAAAATAATTGCTTTTACTAAAGTTACGTTTTGGAATATCGTTTAAAGGTGTTATCCGCCATGTTAAGGAACCGTTAAATGGTTTTTGGCTGAAAAATAAAACAAGAAATATTTTTCCTGAGAGACTCACACAAATAGTTAAGGCACTTTAACTCAAAATATGTACTATTATATTCTTAGAATAGCAGCTGCCCTTTACATAACAGTTTGATTTTATTGCTCAATCTTGAATGTAATTGTTAGCTTTATTGGACACTTCAGAGCCGTTTTACGAGTGAATAACTCACTTGGCATCCCAAATTATATCTTAATACTTATTGAATTGCTTCTACAGATGGGAAAACCTATTTGTTGCGTGTTTTTAGCAGCACATGATCGAGAAAGAACGACAGGGAGGTCATGTTATAGTTATCGTGAAAATTGGTGACTACGTATATGTGTGTGTGTGTGTGTGCGTGTGTGCGTGTGTGTGTGTGTGTGTGATTGCTTTCACATCAAAATGGTTGAATGGACTTACACGAAATTTTGTGTGTGCAGGTAACTGGATCTCTGAAATATCACATAGGCTACTTTTTTCCCAATATTCTTAGGGGACTAAAGTCCCCAAAACGAAACATGACACGGGTGTTTTTTACGTCACGATACTCGTAACGGTGAGCAAGATGTAATTTTTGGCAATCCCACGGGACTTTTTGGGAAATCTTGGAATTTGAATTCAAATGTCCGATCTTATGGATAGCACTAGTGAAGCCGCGGTTAAAGGCTAGTGGAGAACAAAACTGGGATCTGGCTCTATCACGAGTATGTTAATAATATTTAAATTAAGTAATTAGGATTTGCTCTTGTACTGTACTAAAATTTGTAGTATTGAATTGTTTTGTTTTATTATGTTTTAGGTAGGTAGTTTTAGGTAGTGTTGGTGTCGGGTTAGAATTACTCCTCTCCATTTCTTCCGTGGATGTCGTAAGAGGCGACTGAGGATATCTGTTTTGGTATACCGTAGGCGACAGGCTAGCAACCTGTCACTGTTGTACCGTTTTTCTCAAACTTAAAACCTAAAATTGCTAAAAGTGGCTCCGAAGCCGTAACGTTTCGTGTGCTCTGCCTACCCCATTTGGGAATACAGGCGTGATGTTGTGTGTATGTAATTTGCGAAGTGCGAATATTTCTATTTTCTATTTTTATATATATTCTTTTATTATATTTATTAATAATTTATTTATTTCCTGTCCTCCTCTTCGCCAATTTCAGAACTCTTACAAAAAACTGAAAAAAATACGTATGTGTTGGAACAGACTCTTACTTCAACTTAATTCATAAAAGTCGTCGACTTATTAAAATAGACTAAAAATGGCAAAATAATCATCTTTCATGTAGCGCAATGTTTAAAAAAATCATGATAAAAAGACAATTTTGTGCGCTAGATGCAAAAAAAACTTTTCTAAGTTTCCCTGTTCGTACCGGAACCTACAAATAAGTCATTTATTACTACGATAGGAATTAAAAACTTTTTATATTAAATATGCCATCATCAAAGTATTCAAAGCTCATTGCTAAGTTACAAATTAAACGGCGTAGGAAATACTTCGCAACTTTTGCTCTTTCGCTGTTTCAGGATGAGTTAAGTGAAGACGTTTCTGGGAACTTCAGATACGCGTCGGGTTTTTTTTATCAGCTCCGTTCAAGATACCTAAAATAATAACGAAGTATTTTATTGGAAGGTTTTAAGGATTGGGGTTGATTCTGAGTTTGGGAGTGGAAGAAAGGTATGTGATGTTAATGTAGCACAAAGTGGAAACAGCAGATGTGGAATGCATCGTCCCGCCCGAATACATTACGTATGGTAAGCCTAGCAAAGAATGAAATATTTTTAAATTACGCCATTTTCTCAAATTTTTACTTTAAAAAGTGTCTAAGCAATTACTATTGTAATTGTAAGTATATATATATATATACTGAGCGGCAAAAAATCTAGCCCTCAAATGTATGCAGCATCGGTAATTTTGTATGAAGGGTGGGCCAAATTTTGTGCCGCTATTATATGCGCAATACGCTACAATACGCGGTGTGCAATACGCTATATATAGGTATGTGGTGTGCAATGTTTGTATTGTATTTTACAACTATGTTTCAATACCAAATCAATGTTTTTTTTAATGACACTAAAACCAGAAAAGTTAATAAGTAACAATTGGGACTGAAAATTGCACCGAGCATAATGTAATAAAAATTAGCAATCCAGCTATATTTTTCTGGTTTTTCAATGAATTCCAGTTTCGAAAAATTTAGGTAAAATAATTTCTAAAACGAAACGTAAAACTTTCCAGTTTGATTTGAACACCCGACTTTTTCTCTAATGCTCGAAAGAAATCAATCCTTTAAAAATGAGGATAAAGTCCTCCCGCCAACGCAGATAAAGTCCTTCGCCCCTTCACTCCCGATTTATTGTTGGTCTCTGACCTTTCCACGTTTACCCAAAATGTGTAAAATACATTGCTCATGAAAGCAACGAACGAAATTATCTTAAGCTTTCATTCATTGCCAACAAAAGGACAGTAAACGAAGGTATAAGAACATTTGAAATTAAATAACAACGCTCTCTAGTAAATCTTATTACCACGAGGATAGGCAGCCCTTTCAAAATAAACAACGCCTATCAAAGGGGATTTTCTCGCAAAAATGTTTTATCTGTATCCGTATAAAAGGTTTTGTAATAAAATTCAAACTATGTGCTTTACGCCCCGCCGGTTGTTTGTAGTAAAATGTTATGGAATCTTTGCTTAAGTAATGCTGAGCAAGGCTGGGGGTTGTACACAAAACTTCTAAGCAAAATACAGTGCCGAGACTACAGCATTATACAAGCTCTAAAGTTAAAAGTAAAAAAAGTCTTCGGTCACTTATTTTAAACTAGTTTTGCTAGCAACTTCAACCGTGCTTGTTCTTGTTAATATTAAATGTAGTTAACAAAATCGTTGAGAATGTTAAACATTCGTAAACAAGTAGATAGGGTTTCTAGAAGAAGCTAGGTTAAATTATTAAACTTTCTTTTTGTCATATGAAAATATCTATATTCTTAACCGTTTGGTTATCAAATACGGATACGGAGCTTCAAATATCAACCAAATCTATAAGAAATATCTTCAAATATATAAGATAGTAAAAATATTATCTCATCATATGATACAACTGGGGTGGCCACGTTTGCCGCATGCCGGATGAGTTGTGGGCCAAGATAACGACCAAGCGGACGAACACCAACTTGAGAAGGTGACCTGGCAGATCTGATCAGTCGGCGATGGCGGGATGAACTGGACAACTTCTTGAAAGACTGGCCTTATGCAGCGGACAGAGAGCAGTGGAAGTATTGGGGGGAGGCCTTTTCTCAGCAGTGGGACAGAAAAGGCTAATAATAATAATGATACAACTATGAGTACGTTATACTTACCTGCTCATACAAAAATTGACAATTTCTTGGCACTGGTACTGATATTTTCATGGACTAGCAATAAAGAATCGTTGAACATTTATTTTTGCTCTTAGATAGCATATTCTTACAAACGACGCTGTAACTCATCAATTATGTTATTCCAACTTAAACACAGAATGAGACTGAAATTTTGCAAATTAACCACATCTCGATCTGCTTCGAGTAACTTTGATAGACCAACAGCTAAGTAGGTTATTTATTCATGCCTCCGCGCTCATTTAACATAGAATTGGCAACACAAAGCTGCGGTAATTAAAGTTAGTAAAGCTTGTGAAGCATACACCCTCAAATTATATTTGTGCAGAGTTTGTGGGTACAAGATTTAAACGAAATATGGAACGAAAGTTAAAGAAAGCTAAGTTATTTTGACGATTTATTATTGCGTTTTACTTAAGTGTGTACAAAAGACTTGCTGAGAGTTGGAAGATGTAATCGCAACGTAAAACTGTTTAAACATTACAGTTATTTTTATAATCTTTATAACAATAACGTCGTAGTCGAGGTAGTTATAAAAATACTAGGACACATACACAAATCCTGTAAACTGATTCCTCTAACAGTTTTTTACGACAAGGGTCATGTTATTAGAGTCATTACATTTATTGTTTCTTCAGTCTGCCCATAACCATAATGTATTGCCACTGCGTGGAAAAATCAATCACGGTCAGTATCATGTTAAAAAAAACATCAGGAGTAGGCGATGAGGGCTACGGCATAGATGTCGCTAGCGTCGCTGCTTAAGTGACTAAGTAAGAAACAAAAACAAGCTGAGATATGAGGTGCATAGGGAAATTCGTGTCGGTACCGTTGACCATCAGTGGTGTAGCGGTATAGCACGCGGTACGGATTACCGAGGACCTGGATTCGATTCCCAGTAATGGTCTTGTTTTTCTGTTTTTTCTGTGCATCTATATTTCAGTTTGTATTTTCAATCAGGAGTCTATTTAAGATCCAAAATTACGTCCCGTAAAAAATGTTTTTTTAGGCCTTTATGATAACGAAATTTGTAATATTTACTATAACATTAAAATCTTTGAACCGTGATAAAAACGCAACCTTTATTTTCCTCGTTCTTTTTGCATATTAAAGAAAGTCTAAGCCAAACAAGGGTTTTGGAGGGTAGGTAAGCCGTCGTAGACTTGAGTTCAAGCGGAATAATTTCAACGGAAGATTATCGCAGATATTCTCTTTAATCGAGGATTATAATGCTGTTACAATAAAATATACTAAGATCTATTATTACCTTCACTAGCCTTTCAATAAGATATAACATCGTCACGTTTTGACTAAGAATCGATAAGTCAACTTCAGTCATAGGGCATATTAGGCAAAGCTCTGCGCAGGGGGCGACACTAGCACAAACCGGAAAAAACCGCCATGACAACGTCAGTTCTCTTTATATTTTGTAGCCATGACGGCTCATGACCAAAGATTTAGATAATAATAATAATAATAAAAATAATTTATTTCCAAAAATCATACACATCAGCAACATACAAAGTAATATCTGGCAGACCCCAAACTAGGCAGAGCCTGTATCTTGGGGCCTTGGAGTGCACTATGCTATTTAAACGATTATCATATCTGCAATACCTAGTAGACGCGAAGTGGAACTTGAAATAAAATGAAGGTAAACACCAATACAATTTAACAAAATTAAAGCGGAATGAACAAAAAAACTGTGTGCGTGCGCGTGCGCGTGTGCGTGCGCGTGTGCGTATGCGTGTGCGTGTGCGTGTGCGTGTGTGTGTGTGTGTGTATGTGTGTGTGTGTGAGACAGAGAGTGTGTGTGGTTAGTGAGATTAGGGCTGATCACGAAGATAGATTATTAATACCTATCATGACATATTTATGAGTAACAAAATAAATGATATTTACATCGATAGTAGCGATAGAGCTTTATTGCCAAAAAAAAAATTGAAATCATGTGATATTACGGCATCCTACGGACATTTAACAAAACATAAACCATAAACATATGTTATGTGCTAGTGCTGCACTCTGACGGGATAAAATTGCAGTAATATTCCCTAATCCCATTGTTTTGATGTAAAACAAAGCCTTTTAATAGTCAAAACTTGCCAGTGATTGCAAACTACTGAGAGAAAGTGAAATTTATGCAATTTAATATTCCTTAGTGACTTTGAGAACTTTCGAGTTCGCTTAAGTTGACGTTATTTTCTTGATGCTGCAAACAAAATAATCCTTTTTTGTGTTTTTAATTTGTTTTCTTAATCTTATTTAAATTATGATATGGGAAAAGAGTCTCCGTTTTGAATATTACATATTATTCATTATTTACCTGTGTAAAACTCCCAATAAAGGAAATAAAATAAAAAACTGAGTAGGTACACATACTTACCCCCTTACTTTTTATCCCCTTTTAATACCGACAGCCTTCTAAAAGACTTGTTTTATGCATCGTTATGGCATCCAGCAAAGGTTTCTGTAAAAGTGCAATACATTTTAAAGTGTATGTTGAACGCAGACACAAGTGGTAAAAAGCGGAGGGAAAATACATGGCCGGGTAAAGTGCAAGTCATGAAGCCTAATGTATTTGCGAAAAGACTTCTGTTAAATTACATTACGACTTAAATTATACTGTAGATTGGTACGAAGTCAAGTAAAGTTCAGACTAGAATAATTAATCAAGAAACGTGTTGTGGATGAACACTAATTGTAACTTTTTGATAAAAGTTCAGCGCTGTAGATTTAATTCAATGTGTTTTATGCCAGTGTTTATGACGTGTGTGTGAGTTTTGTCTAATTTACCATCTTATTCTGTATTTGAATTTGACAAATTTATTTTTTATACTATGTTGAATTAGATAAAGGACTTGAACAACTGGAAATAAGCGACTTTATTGGTGGTGCATTTTATGCGTGTCTTCTGAAGCAAAGGCGAATGAATTCCACTATGGGAATATAAAATTACAATATCGATACCTCCTACGTATACTGGTACAAGTGACAATTTCTGATTTTTAGTTTTTTGCAATTTTGTGATTAATATTTCCTTATTTACCTACCACAAAAAATTTGCACGGATATTCCTATTAGTTTTGGAAATAAAGTGACGTATATGAATGCATCTAACACCGTTTTGCTAATCGGTACAACGTATACTGAGGCAACTGACATGCACCACTATACGCGGTACCGATATTGTCGCGGGGCCGGGGAAGTCCAGTGTAACTGGCAGTTGCCTCAGTGTACGCGCTAGCCGTCGCTGCGTGCGGACCGTTTAAACTGTTCTACGAACACATAATTTGATAGTATATATAAAAAAAACATGTTTTGGTCTGACAATTGCGGAGGGCAAGACCACAATAGCCGTATTTCTCATAGACAGTCATGGAAACTAAATCCAATGTGAAATCTTTTCGTGATCTGATTCACTATGATTTCTTTGGCAAATGTATGGGATGTCAACATAACATTGGTAGTACAACGGTTCCACCCCAGTACCAGTACGTGATTCAGTTTCCTCGGCTATACCTACATGTACGCGTGCTAGAAATATAGCATTGCAGTATTACATTGCATTCTGGTAGTTGAGCATCCCCGAAAAGAAGGCGAAGGCATGCATGCTTTAATTAAAATGAGAACAGTAAATTTGAATATACCTACAGGTTGATAAAAAAAATCCTGTACTATACTGTAACCCATATTAAAGCTACTGATTACTAATACGATATAAGTGGGAAAACATCGAAATTAGAAAGTCTTCTTGCGACTCCACTTCCATGCAAAACTTTTTTTTTTCGAATCACAGTATTTTTCTACTTGGATCATATTAGTAATTAGTAGCCCTAATGTGGTTTAAAGTATAGTACAGGTTTTTAATAACCCCCTATACACATTTTTTTATACACACCTAAGAAATGGTAGGTACCTGGCTATGTATATTGCGAAAACGGGTAAACCGTATGAAGTTATAGAAGTTTCCCAAGACTCGGAAACAGACACAAAATTTAAATCTATTGTCAAGAAGACATTAATATATAAGGCGTATTATTAAAATTAATGATTATATCATGGATAGGGAAATTTGGAAATAATTCCGATCCGCATTGGCGAGTGCTTACTCCAAATAGCGAATTGAGAACTGTTTTAAATATGTAGTTGTGCTAAATACTTGTGATGTATAGATATCACTAAAATATGATTGTAAATCTGTTTACAAAATATACCTAGGTTTATTGCCAGACTCTTCTCAACAGAGGTTTTTTCGAACCGGTGGTAGATTTTTTTGACATTCATAAGTGCTTGTTACAATCTAAATTGAATAAAGATATTTTGACTTTGACACAATATTTCATGTCAAAGCTTGGCTTAAGCAAAGTGCTAATCAGACTCGCGCACGAAGGGTTCTATACCATCTATACAACTTCATTAGGATTAGCAAAAAAATACCAAAAAAATTACATTTGTTATATGGGGGCCCCCTTAAATATTTATTCTGTTCTATTTTTTGTTATATATATATTATATCGACTACAGTTATACATAATCTGTGAAAATTTCAACTGTCGAACTATCATGGTTCATGAGATACAGCCTGGTGACAGACGGACGGACAGCGAAGTAGTATATAGAAGTAGGGTTTCCGTTTATACCCTTTGGGTACGGAACCCTGAAGAGGCACAAAAAGCTAAACCGTTATGTGGATACAAATGGGTGCGATGCGATATATGTATCACATGAGGAACCTTTCACAATAAAATACAAGTACACATTTGAACAGAAATACGAATCCATTGAATGTGCTTCCATTAATTTAAAGCAATTAATACAATTACTTTTCTTAATAAAACCATTTATATTTCAAGTGAGGTTTTTTATAAAGGTATATTTCTGTATTTTGTATAGCACGTTTAAAACATTACTAGCGGTATATTGGTACAAGTGGCATGCTGATGTTAGCGTATATTGATGCAAGTGATAAAAACGTTTATAAATCAATAGATGAAGGTAAAAGAGCATCTGTTTTATTGTTCATTGCAAGCCATATAAGTATTTCATCTAAAAATTCATATACAATATAAAAATATCGTTAGATCAGTAATCTACGCATTACGCCGTATACTGGAGCAAGTGGTAATTAGCTCAGTATACCGCACAACTACAAGATGTAAATACGCGTATAGTAGTGTATCTGCAATTTTTCTCAAAAACTATAAGAAATTTCAAAATTCCATGAATACAGGTAGAAAGCAAATATTTTCTTTGGAACCAATGCAAAATTTTGAAAAGTTATATCATCAAATGAGAAGTTACAGGTTTGGAACCTTTGAACAGCTCTCCTGTAAATTTATGATTATGCACTTGTACCAGTATACGTAGGAGGTGTCGATATCTAGTAGGTATATATCTACTAGCTGTTGCCCTGCATTCGGTCTGTGAATAATTTGTTTATCACTATACGGCGGGTGCTATGCAATTATTCCAGTATAAAAACTACCGTCTGTCCTTTCCAGCATCTCTAAACTATATGCCTACCCAATTGATTAATCTCCTATAAAATTTATATAATTACTTAAAATATAGGAGCGGCCCGTGCGCGCGACGTCCCACTCGCCACATCACTGATTCGTAAATGCAAACATTACGTTCCCTAAGCCATTAATTTTCTGAGTAAAAAACACACTTTAATCTAGATAAGTAAACTTCACATTCATTATATATGACAGCGTTGATATGTTAGATTTATCCATGATACGTGTGTTGCTAAATAATAGTTAATTACTTACATAGTAATCATTCTGAGTTAAGTAGTAAAAAACAGATCAAAATCAATAAGTGTGTTATGTTTTGTTTTCAGGTACCTAACTCTTAGGAAGTTATTCTACTTTCACTTTCATCGCATGAGACGTTTTCCTGCAGACCAATATGAGGATACCATTACAGAAAATATAGGGTAAGGTTTTTTTAAGTTCTAACGCATAATTATAAATCATACTTACCTACCTACTGTTATGTATGTAGCTTTTAAGAAATCTCACTCTTATACACATAATAATACGAAAGTAAATTCGAAAAATGTTTTCATAGCGACGGTGAAGTACCAATACCTCCTAAATGGTAAATCTCGAACATGCAACTTAGGAGGTTAAGCTAAGGAGTGCTAAGGTCCTCAAATGCATGTTAAACATCACTCAGTTATATTACTTCACTGTTGATAAATAGGTGAGTGCGTTCACCTCGGCATCAATGAAAAAGACCTTCCGAAAAGATCGAAACTAACCGGACCGTTCCTGTCTTAAGAAAGCTTAAGCAATATTATTTCTACTCGTAAACCAGCTAGCTCTGTTATGAATGGCATAGTTAATTACGGCAAAACATTTAGCGCTCATACTCGGTCCCGGCGCGCAGCTTCTAAGCGGATTTGCAGTTTTGCAACTATGTAAGCCACTATCTCCAGCTTCACTTGTTGGGAGAGCATACACAATTACACATACACAGAGTAAAACTTTTCAGTTGAACAAGATCCGAATAACAGTTTTTAGGTTTATCTATAAACAACCCTTTTGTCTTACTCCTCCGCTACCGCGCGCTTTGGTGGTTTGGTGCTTTGGTGATGGCCGTACATTGATATGAATATCCACAAAGTAACGTCTTCATCGATCACTTATCCACCTGTAGATATGGCTGAAGATTTGAACTTCAAACTTGCCTTTGTATTCATTGTATTGTAGTAGCCTAGTGATTTGATGTATGGGCTCGCGCCTAGTAACTATAAAGATAAAGACAGATAAGATAAAATATCATTTATTGCCACACACAACACATACTCGTAGTACAACGAAGACTTATTAGAGAGAATTACAAACTTATTATAATAGTATTTTATGCAACTGTATCGTATAGGGGTCCTTAAACACGAGTGTGGGTTTATGAAGCGAGCGTAGCCGAGTTTCATAATAGGGTCACATGAGTGTTTTAAGGCCTAATTACATACAGTTGCATACAATATTTTATCTATATCCATATATTAAATATCATGTGTTCAAGAACCATTGAGAATGACCTGCATTAACGAGAACTAGGTAAGTATGTCTGCCCCACGAGCTGCGCGCGCGACCACCTGCTGCGGCAGCACGTCCACGTGCACGTGGTCGCGGCGCCTCCCCCCCCCGTGCAGTAATGATATATGAAATCTGTATCGTAATGACCATTACGATACAGCCGTGTTCATAATAGAATCCAATGTCGTAATGCTGGTCATTACCTATGATTTTTGAACGCATAATTGAGGATTTACTATATGGGTGTAGATAAAGAAGACTTATTACATTACTAATTAATATAAAAACTAGACATAACACTAACATTTGCTGTGGCAAAGGGGATGTACTCAGCGTATGCTGTGAGTTAGGGTTCCATAGGAAGCCCTGACTGGCTCAGCGCTGATTTTCAGTACACAAAAATACCCCTACACCCCTTTAATACAACCCCGTTGTCAATCGATGGGTGCTAATGTTGAAAGCATAAATTAAAAAATAAAGTAAGTAGATAAAAAAAACTGTTGGACGTACAGTCATAACACGAGACTAGTAAGTATGTATATAACTGTGTTTTCTGTACTGCTTACTGTGTCGGTTTGCAATAAAGAGTTATTGTATTATATTGTATTGTAATCTGTGTCGCGCCTTTGAGGTTTTCAGAATTTATGTGTTCGCATTTAATTAAAATTTACCATGAGTTTTGGTTTGTGCCTTGCGTAGTGGGACGTATGTAGTAGACCCGTAGGACTACGTTTTGAGGCTTCAAAAATATTAAAGTTGTTTCTTTTTCGCATATAGCTTCCGGAGCGTTTGCCCAACCTAATACAAAAATTGTGTCATTTTGGGGTGCCTGCATAAGTAGAAATTTAGGTATTAGTGTTTTCCATTAGTATTGACGAAAAAAAATTAAAGACGAAAATTTTACTTTCTTATTAATATCTGAGCAGTAACTGATGTACATAGGCATTTTGTGTCATATCCATCCACGGGAATCCTGATTTTTAACCAGTACCTAACATGTCGCCCAACTAACTCTAAAAGAATATTACAGTTTGTTAAAAAGATGTCAGACGTTTTAAAAATACCGATATCTGTTATCCAAAATATTTTGTGTCAAATTCATCCACGATATTTATAGATATTTTTTTTTTTAATACAATACCCTGTAAAACCCACAAAAGAAAATTCAAGTTGTTAGAGTTTACGTGTTTTGATTATTAACGGTGTAAAAAACACTATTCATAATTTGTGTCATTTTCATCCACGGATTCTCATTATTTGAAAAAAAAAATACCACGAAACGTACTTCGCGCGAATGGCGAGCGCGGGGAAGAGTACATCGGGTGCTTGGGAGCCGGCTGGCAGCGTTCGTTTGTTTATATTACCCGCGGCTTCGCACGCGTAATCTGACAGTTTAATTGATTCCGAGATTTTACTGAATTCTCATGGGTAATCCAAAAATTACATCATAGTTATCATTGACTTTGTATTAAAAACAGCTGTGCAAAATTTTATGAATTTAAGTCTAGCGCTTGTCATTTCGAGATTTTATGCCTATCCCATGGCAATTTTTTACGAGATACCTACCTAATAAGTTTTAGTTTTTTTTGCTGATTACTTTTGGTTGACTGTAATTTCATTGTTATCTAAACAACACTTCCGCACCAAATTTCAAATCGATGTCATTAATCACTGAGGAGTTCCCTTCTGAGGAGACGCTCCTGGCTGCTTTACCAAGATGTTACTACCAGATACCGGTGTGAAGTAAGCGGCCGATTATAACCCAACCCAATTAAGAAGTTTTGAGTTATTATTTGCATTTGTGAGGTCATAAGACTGACAAAAACACACACACTAGTTGATATATGATACAAACTAGTTTATATTTAGTAGTTAGTATGACACAAACTAGTTTATATTTAGGGACAAGTATTCAACCTGAACGTCTGGTGAAGAAAGAGAATTATTGCCAGCTACACCAGATTAAAACAAGCAGCATATAAAACTTCGAAACTAAAATGAAAAAAAAAACACCAACATGGAAATGCGAACCTCTTCAGGTCTTTCCATAAAATAACACTGGATACTAAATGCTTTCTACTAAAGCTGCAACTGCTAACTAACCTCAACTAGTCTAGGAGCCACGCCCGATTTAATGAAAGCGGTGTATTTTTTTTTTTTATAAAATGAGAAAAACGACATGTTGCAAATAGCAAATACGAACCTCTCCAGTATTTTGTGGCATGTTATTACGCACGTTGAGAGCTTTCGATCAACGCTTCAAGTGTCCAGTAACCTCATTTTAGTTTTGAAGAAAAGGTAGAATTAAAGTTAGCGGCCGAAAATAATCACAACAAAAATAAAAATAAACATTGATTAGATAACGTGTTCCTTCCAGATATTTTATTAATACGATTATGCATTTGAAAATATTTCCATCAAATCTGAAACTGCCCATAACCAAAGCCTAGTACGGGAGTTACGCCCGAATAAAAGTAGGCGGCCGAAAATTTTGCAGTAATATGACAAAACGACCAACTTGGAAATGGGAACCTCTTTAAGTCTTTCCATATTATAATACGGGATACAAAGCTGCAAGAATTTACTAACCTCATCTAGTTTAGGAGCCACACCCGATTTTAAAGAAACTGGCGTTTTTTTTTTTGTAATAAAATGAGAATAACAACTTGTTAGAAATGCGAACCTCTTCAGTTTTTTCTGGCATATTATTACGCACTACGCCTACTTTTATTCGGGCGTAGTTCCGTACTAGACGTTGGTTATGGGCAGTTTCGGATTTGATTGAAAGCTTTTTAATGCATAATCATCTTATTAAAATTTCTGATGAAACGCGTTTTCAAATGTTTAGTTTTTTTTTCGGTCGCTAACTTTAAATTCTACTTTTCTTCAAAACAAAACGAGATTAGTGGACATTTGAAGCATTCATCGAAAGCTCTCAGCGTGCGTAATAATATGCCAGAAAAACTGGAGAGGTTCGCATTTCCAACATATTGTTATTTACATTTTTTACAAAAGAAATACGCCGCTTTTTTTTCAATCGGGTGTGGCTCCTAAACTAGATAAGGTTACAAACTCTTGCAGCTTGTATCGAAAGCTTTTAGTATTCAGTATTATAATATGGAAAGATTTAAAGAAGTTCGCATTTCAAGTTGGTCGTTTTTTCATATTACTGCATACATTTTCGGCCCCTACTTTTATTCGGGCGTAGCTCCCGTA